>NC_059369.1:46527500-46530000 GCF_019703515.2 Myxocyprinus asiaticus
AGCAGAACGCAGGTGTCTCGAGATGCTGAAAAAACAGCAACATGCAGCTATCTTGCACATGTTAACATTGGAAAACATCTGAAGCGTGAACAAACACAAAAATGTGTCCGGTGCGAATAGCCCCTTAGAAGGTAGATGTCTATGTAGGCAGTAGCTCACAATGTTTTACAACAGAACCAGAATGTTCTAAATGTTAGTTTATTAGTCAGGGTGAATAAATATTATACATCAGTCCCCCTAAAGCACCTGCACTGCCTGCTAAACTACAGCTGCTGCAACGTCCTGATGTCGTGCTTTAAATAGAAATGCTTTGGTTGTTGTCTTAAGTGCTTTACATCAGAATAGTTCCATGGAAACGAATGATAAAACTTCTAGCTCACTGGCCACATGCAACAAGCTTAATAATCTTTCACACATGCCACATCCATCTGCCAATCATCCAGTTAATAGCTCTCTTGGGCTCTGAGTGACAGCTCAATAGTGGGTCAGCAGGTGCAACAACTGGCTACACACAGCAATTATCACCACTGGTAAACACGCATGCGCTTATGCATCTAATCATGATTATGTGATGTATGATGTATCAATTTCAGTGTTGGACAGTAACAAAGTATTTTTAATTCGTTACTGTACTTAAGTACATTTTTCAGGGATCTGTACTTTATCACAGTATTTTTATTTTAGGAAACTTTTACTTTAACTTCACTACATTCAAAAGCATAATATCTCACATTTTTATCAGATGTGCCGTTCCTCGCAACTTTGAAATTAATAAATGAATAAATAATGTTAAATAAAATGTTTAAATGTCTTCTGTGCCTTCCTAGCAAAATGCACGATGACGGTATTTCAAGAACTCGCCGTCAAACTTGAAAAACACATCAAGGTAATTCATTTTTAATATTAAATTAATAAAACTGCCACGAATGCACTTGCTTGTTAGCAGTAATCTTATAAATGCACTCTGGCCAGTGCAAATGAGGTTGCAGGGTAATATAGGACATACAGAGAGAGCTATATAAAGAGCTGAGAACAGTTCATTAGGCCTATTTCTCTTTATATGCCAAAGAAAATATACTCATCTCTGTTTTAGGAATTATCAAGTCATAAAATGCAAGGCTAAAGCATGAAACCAGATTTGTCTAGATTTTATTGCAATCTACAATCTCATTCTGTTTAGCGTCTTCGGTCATTACAACAGTTCAGATCATTAAACACACGATGACCTAGCGGGGTATGTTGTCCTACAATTATTTAAACAGTAAAACAATTATGAAGCACAACATGACTGATAAAATAGCAAAGATAAAAAACATTGTTTGGCCAACACATATCGTAATAAATAATTCGTAAACAATTTAAAACACAATCTGCACTGACCTGACATTTATGAAGAATACTCGTCCTGAGAACACAGGTGAACCTTTTGGTTAATGTCTTCATTATTGGTGACCCTTGCTTTATTGTATGGCAGTACGGTTTTATAATATGAATGATCATATTGCATTCTCAATGTTGCATTATTTTAACCATACTTGTATTGTTTAGTACAGCGCTGTCATTTTACAATTTAAATGTGGAAAATACATTGTATGTTTGCAAAAATGTTTAGTAGCAATTAAAGATCATTCAGTTTCAGGTCAGGACTACTTCAGAGACCATCTGTGAGATCACTGTATGACATAATTTTCCAGCAAATCTGTTTATGTCATAGAGTTAGATTATTGCTGTACAATTTCCAATTTCCAGCAATTTCCAGCTTTTATTGCAAACTAAAAAATAAAAAAAAATTATTATTTTATATTTTTTATAGTGAAGAAAACTTAAATGCGAGAAAAATGTAAATATTTGGCACATATAAAGAATAATGCACAGCTGATGTCATGGCTGCATTGCCACCTCTGGGTGTGCATTATTTTTCAATCGTTCAATGCTCTGTCGCCAATTTTTCCTTACATATAATATAATAGGCCATAATATAATAGAATATAATCCTCTTTTGAATTGCTATGATGAGAGGTTTATTAAGGATTAAACTTGTTTTCAGCAACAAGTTGTGATGTGCCCACCTGCCAGTGGAGTGTCTAGACACCAGGGGGCGCTCAAGAGAAGGTGTAACAGTTGTATTCATGCATTTCCATAACACAAAATTATTACCAAAAACTGACCAAGACACCACTAAAGCCTTTGACCATTTAGAATCGGACCTAAAATCCATCCTCCTTCAGCCAGCATGTCCACATTTAGTTTGCTATTTATGCAGTAAACTCAGAGGTTATGTAAAAACTGGCAGATCCACGCCTGTCCACCCACTCAGTGCTCCAAAGTTCAGCACAATCTTTCTGAAACACCCACAGACCCAATGCGTCTGTTCTAGCACCTCAACACCCACAGTTTCACAAATGAAATCTGAACATTCCTGGCCGTCGTGATTCTTATCTATTAAAGTGAATGAAAGCAAAGCCAGATTATTCCAACTGCATTAATCATTCCTCTTTTA
>NC_059369.1:46535000-46545000 GCF_019703515.2 Myxocyprinus asiaticus
GGTGATCATGGGATGGACGGGAAACTGAGATTACAATCTGACTGTGCCTTTGAGCAAAACACTTCAGTTTCAGTCTAATTAGTGTCCCTGAACTTTAGACAATCCTCAATGAGGGATTAACCAGATGGAATATATTGACATGGTCACTGAAGCATGAAATCTATTCCATGTCTATTAAAGAATGAAGAAAAGAGGTTTAGAAAAAGAAGCTGTTGTTATAAATTCCTAGCAAAGTTCAGTGCAGCAGTAGGCCATCATACAATGTCAGGGGATCTTTAAAACTGTCTAATGGATGTGGCCTGACTTCTGAAAACTCTCCCAAAATTGCAGGTAGGCTGAAGACTGTCCTAGTGCTGTTAGTCTGTCAAATAGACGTCCAGTAAATCCACAGAAAGTGAATGGAAGGTTTGGTGTAAACTGTAGGCTTTTAAGCAACTGACAGATGCATCCTAAATATTTGCATCTCTAGTTAAATATGTCTCACTTTTTGTTCTTGAAATGCTATTAACATGAATGCAATCGTTTGAGAGGTTTTACAGCCTTGCAATAGGCTGATGTCCACTTCAAGGTCAGCAGTGGGTTTTAAAGGTATAGAAAGCTTACAGTTGTGATGCTTTCTGAAGAAAACACAACTCGAAATGCACACAGACAGTTGCAACTTCACTGCACGATGCCCAGGGCTGCACGTGCATCTGCAAAATTCATACGAGCTGTTCTGAACACATGCATAATTTAGATATGCAATGCAAAGAAACTCTTAAGCTCTTTAAAAAGGGACATTCTGAAACTGAAGTTGATGTTTTCATCATAAACTCACACCAGAGGAAAGCCATGGCAGCGCTATTTGTAAAAGATTCCCATGAGCACCCGTTTTTCCCATGAGCACATCAATCTAGTTATGTCACGAAAAACTATTTTGCTCTCCCCTCAAGAGCTTGCTTTAAAGGTGGAGCATTGCTGAAATGTGCCATTTGTTGAGGTTAAAAATAGAATGTGAAATGAGATTTGTTAGTTGACTGGAGGGGCAAGGACATGTGTTCCTCCTCCTATCTCTCTAATAGATGCAATCCTGACACATTTATGCCTCTTCATACAGCTGTTCTGCCCCCTCTGCTGACACTCATTATTTTAAATCCTCTGAGAAAAAAAGGCTGCACACACACACAGACGCACATACATGTGCAAAAAAGAAAGAAAGAAAACGCAATATACGGTTTCAGGATGAACATTCACCTATCTCAACATTGCTTCATTTTTATTGTGAAATATAATATTGATGAAAAACTTTAGTTAGTTAGATGCAGACACAGCATCCAGTGAATCAAGTGCCACTTTAATTCCCATGTGAGTGCTGTAATTTGGGAAGATGGTACATTAGTTTTATCTCTTAGAATTAAAGGGACAAGCTTCTCTGCAGGTAGTAGATGTGCTAATCTGAACCTGAGAGTCTCACCATGTGTACCACCACTCTTCTGACTGTGCTGCACTCCCTCTTGCTAACAGGGCACAGAATGCTTTTGCCAGCTTTTAGAAGTGTGACAGACAAATGCTAGACATACTGGGAAAGGAGGAAGACTCTCCTCACCTGATATAGGACACTTTTTAAGCTCAAGTGAATACAACTCGATTTTAGTCGAACAATAATTTAACTTTTGTTTTTAAATGTTATGTAAACGCTGAAATTATACCAGTAGATCGGCCTCGCCCAGCATGTGCACATGTTAATTGGACCATAACTGGCCTCAGCGTTGTCAACAAATATGATAAACAAGTGGTCTCCCTCCTTTACTTTAAATACCCATAATAATGCATTACAGACATGACAGTTAAATCTTACTTCAAATCATACAGTATGGATATTAATGGGACAACCACAAATCTCCACCGCTTGTTGTTTTACCACAATGGTTTAGACAGATCGCTGACTATTGATATGATCTGTGACGTGTTTCAAGCTTTCTGCATCTTTAGCCAACATTTGGGAAGGGATCATTTTGAAAACATTGCAATTTGAATTGTATGTTGCCACTGCTTGAGTGTCACACACACCCGCTAGAGAGCGCCGCTTGATCACGCAGCATTGACTGAAGCACTGAATGCAGATGATATAAATATAATTAAAATCTGTTTATATAATTATAAATATAATGAGTTATGTGACCTTCTAGGGTGTGTGAGATGTTTGTTCTTTCTATGCATTTGACTGTTTTAAAGCACCTGCATGCAACCGTCCAGGTGTCTGAGTCATGATAATTTTAGTTGTTAATATACAGAATATGTGCTGATTTCAGAGGTTAGTGATTAAATCTTGTATCTTGTAATGATTTATTGTCAGTGTGTTGATTGGAATTATTTAATAAAAACAAATATTCAAGAGTGAGTTTAAAATGTGTTTCTTTACCAGTGTCATGATTTCTACTAATAATAATTATTGTTAAGATTGTCAGTATATAAAACACATTATGTATAAAATGCATCATCTGACTGAAGTGTTGAAGCCTGTCCCAAATGCACACTTTTATAATTCATGCACCCGAATGGACTTCCTGACTAGGACCCCAGTCGTTCTACACTTGCTTACGTCACCAAAGTCTGGACTCAGAGGAGGACTGCAAGAGCTTAGGGTGCCATTTGGGACAGTCACAAGACCCCAGATATTTTCTCATGAGATTCAAGTTTTTATATGTCCCTGTTTAATTGTTTTCTCCTTTGTAACTTCTAGCAAGAGCCTCTGAGTGCAGCCCCATCCCAGTCCGTCCAGCCGTCCCCCCTGCCCAAACCAGTGTCATCGGTCCATTATACACAGCGGCCCACACACTCATCACACACGCCTCACTCAGCCACCTTACCCAGCTGCCCTGGCAGAGGAAAGATGTCCAAGTTCCTCAACCCAGACGAGATGACCTCCAAGGATTACTACTTTGACTCCTACGCACACTTCGGCATTCATGAGGTATGAGCAGATCAGAGAAGTGAGGTTTATCGTGTAGGATAGAAGTACATCAGTCAATGTGATTCAAGCCAGGTGTTATGTATAATCGGGGTTGGGCGGAATATTATATTATTAATATTTCCATATTAAGGCCTTTTAATTAATTTTATTTTACATTACCAACACTTTTAGTTCTTTTACTTATTTTTTTTTATTGTTGTTTTATTTATGTTTATGAATCACTTCATATGAGATGTTTTTTAAAAGTGAGGAATAATATTAACATGCCTGTATATTACACTAAGTGTTGCACTGAACTAGCCCCCCATACGTTTATAAGCCACAGGTTTCACAGTAGTTATTTACATAAAGGTTTTCTGTTGTCGTTTGGACTCTGATCTACTTCAAGTCCTTTTCCTTCTTTTAGTCTTTGCAGTACTTTCTCCCATATTTACCTATTAATAGTTTGATTGTCATTAATGATATTTCTCAACAGTTTTTGATGTGGATGAAACTCATCATATGCTATTTACTCCGTCTTTACAGAAGCCGCATATGCAGCTGCATAAATGTATTTAAACAGTATTAATCGCGGGAAACAACGTATCATGCACGCGAATGTTATATTTTTGGAAATAACATCGCCGACTGTTTTGAAACTGTTGCACAGCTGGCAGCATGCTGATTATTCAGATGTGGTGGTGCAATTGCCAGATATTAAATCTGAGAATTACTGTACACGAATAAGACGTTGCATTTTTATTCTTTAGTGTCTACCATCAAACCTTTTGGTGACCACGGTCCATTTTAAAGTATCCCAAAAAAACAACCCGCAATTCTTTGATTTTAACCCGCGATTATGTTTTTAAATGAACCCAGTTTGTTGTGAATACACTGCTCACACGCTGCTGCTGATCTAAAAGGAAGAGAGAGAGCGAGTGTCTAGTGTGCGCTCTTTAGAAAAAACAGTTTCTTACTTGATTGACAATCATTTTCTTTCACATCTGCCCAATTTGTGTTTATTATGAGAGAAGTATTCTTACACAATTTTATAAAGTAACTGAATTATGAACACAGGTGCTTGAAAACGTAACAGGGCTGAATACAGTTACTTCATGTTTGTATTCTGAATACGTAACGCCGTTACATGTGTTCCGTTACAGCACAACCCTGTGATTAATGCAGAGAATGCAGAGAAATGGAGCAGGAGAGAAGGGTGGAGCCGGAGGGTGTAGTTGAATTGTCGGATGGGAGAGAGCGGAAAACCTGCAAGATTAATTTTGTTCAGATTTATTTTTAGAATATAGGTCAGATCTTTTTCCCTCCTGTCATCTCAGTGTGACAGAGGCGTACACCGGAAAAGCTGCATAGATCTAAAGAGGCACGCTTTATCAGTGACAGAACATGTTCATGTTATCAAAGGTTTTCAAAGAATGTCAGAGCCCTTTATACGTGCGTCTAATGTTTGTGTTTGTGCGCTCGTGTTCTGACAATAGTGTTTTTTGTGCAGTTACTGATCTACCAGATGAAAACACAGACCTGCATGAATATTAAAAAGTCAAACATGTAACTTTTATGTTTACTTAGATTTATGCATTTGGCAGATGCTTTTATCCAAAGCCTACAATGCACTTAATGTTTACATGTGTTCTCTGGGAATCAAATGAATGTGGCATTTCTAGTACTATTCTCTACCAGTTGAGCAACAAATGAATGAATAATCACAATTACAATATCAAAGGAAATAATCACAATTGTGATTTTTGTCATAATCGTGCAGTCCTCCTGTCTAGATTGACAGCTCACCAGGTACTGAAACACAGTCATTATGTAACAGTGCAGTAAAAAGTGTGTTTGTTTGTGCAGGAGATGTTAAAGGATGAAGTGCGGACATTGACATACAGGAACTCCATGTACCACAACAAACACATCTTCAAAGACAAGATCGTGCTGGATGTGGGCAGTGGAACTGGCATCCTCTCTATGTTTGCTGCCAAGGCCGGAGCCAAGCACGTGTACGGGGTAAGAGGACGACACGCCTTATGCCTAAAACTGCAGGAGCCCGTACATGCTGGAATGGTCCTCAGTGGCTAAAATTGCATCATGCGTGGCAGCCGTGACAAATGGCTCAGAGCTTTTAAATGTGTCAAGAATAATCCTCTTTTGTGGGAAAATTGATGCCATATTACCACACACGTAATCCATGATAAGACCTGATCCTGCTCCCCAAATATGCTTCTTTTGTTTTTCATCAGCCCCACTAGAATATATATAAAAAGTAGGGGTTAGGATCATTAACAGTGACCCCAAAAAGTATGAATAAATTTCATTGCATTAGATAACAAAATATAATAAGTGTCATCTACAAACAAATCATACTAAAACTTTATCAGAACTTATTTCAATTGTTTAGCCATTTTGCAATTAAATTTTTTTTTAATCCCCTTTTCTCCCAATTTGGAATACCCAAATCCCACTACTTAGTAGGTCCTCGTGGTGGCGCGGTTACCTCAATCCGGGTGGTGGAGGACAAGTCTCAGTTGCCTCCGCTTCTGAGACCGTCAATCCGTGCATCTTATCACGTGACTCGTTGTGCATGACACCGCGGAGACTCACAGCATGTGGAGGCTCATGCTACTCTCCGCGATCCACGCACAACTTACCACACGCCCCACCGAGAGCGAGAACCACATTATAGCGACCACGATGAGGTTACCCCATGTGACTCTACCCTCCCTAGCAACCGGGCCAATTTGGTTGCTTAGGAGACCTGGCTGGAGTCACTCAGCACACCCTGGATTCGATAGTCAGCGTCAACACTCGCTGAGATACCCAGACCCCCTTGCAATTACTTTTAATAAACTTGTGCTAAGAACATTTTAAGTGCATGTCCCACTAAATTGGACTACATTTCTGTCTTTATTTTGAACAGTATATCTATTGTTTCATCAGTTCAAACCTTGTAAAATGGTTTGCTTGAAAACACCTGCTAACTTTCTTTAACATAAATGTTACTTACTTTATCTAATACAATGATGTTCAGGTATTTTCAGATGTTTCTTAAATGCACAAATACTTTTTGGGGCCACTGTACCATGGATGTAACATGGTATTCATTGAAGTTCATTGGTGTATCATGTAAACATCACTGTACATGATTCATCATTTAGTACCATAATACATATCAACGTGCAATGGGTATTACCATCTGATTCCAGGATACTGTCACAGTTCTTTTTTGTTTAGTGGCTCCTTCTGTCTTTCTTTCCCTCTCGCTTTATTGCTGTCTGCCCATTCAAACCATCCCATCTCATTTAATGCATCCCCAATGCATGAAGTCAAGTCAGGGTATGAACAGAGAAAAACTCTCGGGCAAATATTTTTCTTGATTTTCTGTGTCTCAACAGCCTCAGGAGTCAGAACATTCTGAGAGCTTTTCCCTGTTTTCCGAAAAGAGCGAGACTCCCTCGTAATACCGAGCCGCTGTCATTGATTTGCACCTCACTGCTATTCTCCAGTTACACTGCGATAATGAACAATTCTAACTCAGGATTTACACATGAAGTCAAAGAAACACCTGCTCAGTACAGTGAAGATAAATGATCAACACAAAACGAAAAATAATATGGGTGTGCAGAAACAAGCTGGAAGCTGAGTGCATGTTTTATTGTGAAGCCAACATCCATATATTATGTTTGTTTGCTTTTGTTGTTCAGGCTTTTAAACACAAGTTCCAATTCTGAACTGGTTGGATGCTGTTTATACAAGTTAACATTATGTGTACCATGTAACTTCATGTAAAATAAAGCATGTTTGTGCACAATAATGTCAGACAGACAAAAGTCATGTTTACAGTAATGCATTTACAAGGCACGTCTGTAGGGCAAGGCATTCGGGACAGTTTAAAAGCAGAAATGTTAAAGTTGTATTTTTGTTAAAGCACCTATATAAATTCTTCCATACATAAATGTGTATTATTTGTGCTGCAACTTTGAAGCCTAAATCCTTCTTTTAGCGGTGGGACTACTGGATGCACTTTTACTTATACGTTACTGACGTATTTCCTGTGGCTGAATTTTTCTCGATTTAAACAGTTCAATTCCGGTATCCTTGTGTGTATCATGTGAAACTCATTCATGACTGGAGCTGAGATTTATATTAGCTATACATTAAGGGTAGAACGCGATTTATCAAACACGTCTTGTGGATTACTTTCAAGTGCAATGCTTTTACCCATAGACTTCCATTGTAAGTGCATTACTGTAAATGAGCGAAAAGTCTAAATTATTTTCTGTGATAACAAATATTCATCCCAGAAAATTCCGGCCAATATATTTCTAAATGAACATAGAAAGCATATTAGCCTAGTAGCATTTGAATATTGCTAAAACCCTCACCAAATAACCCAAACACTGAGTTATATATAAAAATGATTAAATCATATTAAATGCTTAAAGTGGTCTTGTTTGCAAACTTTCGCCCTTGATCTATGTTTAGTTCAGGCCTATGCTGTTTTCTCTTTCCTTGATCATGCACATCTAACACTATTCTCTTGCTGACTCTGTTACTGGCATCACTGATTACTTTAAACTCTCATGCACTGCTGACCCACTGCACAATGTGAAGAGTTTCCAGAAACAGGTGCGAGTGACAGTGAGGGATCTGATTATATTGTCTGTATGCTAAACTCAAGTTGACAGAGATAACTATAAACACTAATGATGGCTGGGAGACACAGCGAGACAGACGAATCTCAGCTGTCTGGAATCAACCTCTCGTTTCTACAGCAGCAAGAGATTGCCGACTTCTACTAAATCCCTCCTCCTTCCTTTAGCATCGGGCCAATGACAGCTCTGATACTGCGTGTGCTCGTTTATGTATATTTCTGTCTAAGAGCTGGAAACTCAGCACGGTTTATAAATGTTAAAAAAAAGATCCGCAAGGAAGCTGGAATATGAGGACTGTATCTGATGGAGAGAGGGACTTTAAGTTGTAAAAGATCACACACACTCAATGCAGACTTTGTCAAAGTGGAAGGACATTAGATATCAAACACATTTATTGGGATATTAGTCTTTTCAATCTCATCAAACAAGCTATATAATAATATATGCAGGGGTGCACACACCTACTTACACTTATATTAAGAAATGTCTGCATCTGTTTCCCCACATCATTCATACTGTCATTAAATAAAGCAACAGCACATGTTTCATTTGACCGTTTCTTTGCAGTGCTATGTCTTCTCTGATAGATGGCATCAAGATAAAGATATGGTGTGTATTAGGGTGCTGGTGAGGCGGTTTGTCCCCACCAGGCTTCTTAATTATCTAACGTCCTTTGTCAATCTTCACCAGACCAGGACCATAATCAGGGGTTACAACTGGCCCACTAAACCAGCACTAACCAGCACTAACAAGCACTAAGCCAGCACTAACCAGCACTAAACCAGCACTAAACCAACCAGGACTGACCAGCACTAACCAGCACTAAACCAACCAGCACTGACTAGCATTAAATCAGCAGTAACCAGCACTAAACCAACCAGCACTGACCAGCACTAAACCAGCAGTAACCAGCACTAACCCAACCAGCACTGACCAGCACTAACCAGCACTAAACCAGAACTAACCAGCACTAACCCAACCAGCACTGACCAGCACTAAACCAGCACTAACCAGCACTAAACCAGCACTAACCAGCACTAAACCAACCAGCACTGACTAGCACTAAATCAGCAGTAACCAGCACTAAACCAACCAGCACTGACCAGCTCTAAACCAGCAGTAACCAGCACTAACCCAACCAGCACTGACCAGCACTAACCAGCACTAAACCAGAACTAACCAGCACTAACCCAACCAGCACTAACCAGCACTAAACCAACCAGCACTGACCAGCACTAAACCAGCACTAACCAGCACTAAACCAACCAGCACTGACCAGCACTAACCAGCACTAAACCAGCACTAACCAGCACTAACCCAACCAGCACTGACCAGCACTAACCAGCACTAAACCAGCACTAACCAGCACTAACCCAACCAGCACTGACCAGCACTAACCAGCACTCACAAGCATAATGGTCATTGACAAATAATGTTATCTGAGATAACAAAAATAGGAAATCTCTTTAAAATCAAGTTTAAAACGGGGGGCAAGTTCATAGAAATGTTGTGGTTTCATAGATTTTTGGAAAACATCTAGGCCTTATAGCATTTTCTACAGATAAATTAATTTCATGACTTTAAAAATGTCAAGTAGTGTAACCATCAAGTAAAGGAGATTATTAAGTCATAAAAATACACAAAACTACAATAACTTTGAACTCAGAAATTGAAAACATGTTAATCATAGTATAAGTGTATTCAACAAAATGTTGCATGAATTGCATTTTTACTGTATTTTTTGAAAAACTTAAAGCTGAATTTGAATGTTGAAATGCCACAGTGTTTACAGTTTTCAGGGTTATCAACAAATGAATGGTTTATCATAATTGTCTCTGTGTATTAAGCTGAGATAGAACAAAATATTTGAACAAATTACTCACATCAGCTTTAATAGATCCTGACAAAAAAAAGAATAAAAATACATAGCATAAATAAATTCTGCCAAAATTCATGCTAGTTTGAGAAGTTTTTTTTTTTTTCAACAGCAGAGAGCAGAAGGAAAAACCACTAGAAGTTCAGAATCAATTTCAACATTGTTGTTTCTCTCTTCTTCAGATCGAATGCTCCAGCATATCAGAATACTCAGAGAAAATCATCAAGGCCAATCATCTGGACAGTGGTAAGAAGAGACCGTGTGTGTGTGTGTGTGTGTGTGTAAAGCTAGATGACAAAGTATAAGACGGGATAAAAAGTGGTTGTCAAGCATTCCTCTATTTAGCCTAATAAATATACATAATTCAAATTCTTCTGCAGTAATCAGAATATTAATTATTAAGTATTTAGATATTAAATTGCAAATGTGCAGTGTGCTTTGAGGATTTAGAGTGAAAAAGGGCTACAAAGGACACTGTAAAATTGGTGCTATATGACAAAACTTAAAAAGTTTCATATTTGAGAG
>NC_059369.1:46547500-46790000 GCF_019703515.2 Myxocyprinus asiaticus
GTGAGTGAGTGAGTGTGTGTGTGTGAATGTGTGTGTGAGTGAGTGAGTGAGTGATTGAGTGATTGTGTGTGAGTGTGCGTGTGTGTGTGAGTGAGTGAGTGTGTGAGTGATTTTGTGTGTGAGTGAGTGAGTGATTGTGTGTGTGTGTGTGAGTGTGTATGTGTGTGAGTGATTGAGTGAGTGTGTGTGTTTGTGTGTGTGTGTGTGAGTGAGTGTGTGAGTGAGTGTATGTGTGTGTGTGTGAGGGTGTAAGTGTGTTTGTGTGTGTGAGTGAGTGAGTGTGTGTGTGTGTGAGGGTGTAAGTGTGTTTGTGTGTGTGTGTGTGTGTGAGTAAGTGTGTTTGTTTGTGTGTGTGTCTGTGTGTGTGTGTGTGTGTGTGTGTTCCATCTTTCTGCAGAGTAAACAGAGACTGTTCTCTTTATCTATAGAAACCTGGAGGTCTGATGTTCCCAGACCGAGCTGCCCTTTATGTGGTGGCGATTGAAGACCGACAGTACAAGGACTTCAAGATTCACTGTGAGAAAACACACACACACACACACACACACACACACACACATCTGATAACCCGTGAGGATGAGGGTAGAATTTGTAGTCCTAAGCCCAATTCGGATTGGACTAGTTTTCCCTGAGGAGGTCAGAGATATTCGTGTTTCATAGACGTACTTTGCGATTTGTAATTTCCTTCCGATTCTGCCAAGTCTGTGGTTCTTACACACAACTCAAGGGTCCTCTGAGAAATCTAATCCCGTTCGAATGCATCTGTGATTGATGATTATTGAATTTTCACAATGTCTCTACTCATGTATTTTGATCTTCTCAAACCGTCTAGAACACCTGCTGTGCACCTTTCAATTTGGATGTAGTTTTTTTTTTTCTCCATCCAACAAAATAATAAGAAAATAAATTTATAAAGGAGAGTCAAATCACAGAAACTGCTCAGAATGGCCACTGTAATATTAGTGCTTTCCCAGTGCTTTCAATCACATCGGCATATGTTTTTAGTGAATAATGTGATGTTTAGTGTATTAAATTCATGGCTCCATAGGGCCGATATTTTACAGAGTCCCAGAGAATGTTTTTTGGCAGTAGCTGGGTTTCCATCCACATATTTTTATGCACATTTTGGGATCTGCTGGATAGAAACATTAAGATGCAAATAAAATCTTCAAAATGCACATAAAAAAGTTATATACTCATTTGAGGTGGATACATTTTTTATTTGATAAGAAGAATGAGCCTGATTAAGAAATTATGTCGGTTATGCTGTTAGTCAAAAGTCTGGCTTTGCAATACTACTGTGAGAGTGTTGAATTTATATGCTGTTGTGTAAATGATTCTTTGTTTCTACAGGGTGGGAGAACGTTTATGGCTTTGACATGACGTGTATCCGGAACGTTGCTATGAAAGAACCACTGGTGGATATTGTGGACCCAAAACAAGTGGTGTCCAACACCTGCCTGATCAAGGTTAGCCATCAACACACTTGAGCGATTAATGTGTTCACACAAGTATGTGTGTTCCTCATGTGTGGGAGATGAGACAGTCCACAGAGAAAACATCAGCATTGATGTTTAACTGATAATAAGCTGTATCACTCAGTGTGACAGTTACATAATGATCTGTTGAAATGCAATTTCATTTCATTATAACCCACTGGAGAAGCTGCTGATGAGATCATTATTGGTTGAATCTGATTAATCTGGACTGGAACATTTATGGCTCTACAGATGGACTGTGAAATGCATCTTTAAACCTCTCCTTCCATTCAAGAAAGGTACTTTTTGGAATACAAAGTGTTTTATAGTTTCTTCTCAAATATGCTCTTTCACAGCTCAGACCACCAGGGAACAAAATCTAAAGTTTGACACAATTTAAAGCTGGTAAACTCTTTGAATTATGTTAGATTTTATTTGAATTTTTAAACAATTTAGTATGAGATAAATCACAAAAAAAAAGAAGAAATCAGGATGTTTTGTTAACCCTAACCCTAACAAAGACATTGGTTAAGTACATCAGATAAAAATGACAATGTCTAAAATATACTACATTTATTTCAATTTCTGTTGAAAAGCACCCCTAATCTCTCTCTCTCTCTCTCTTTGGCTCTCACCCACACCAACACTCACACACACACACACACACACACACACACACACACACACACACACACACACACACACACACACAGACACACACACACTCACACTCACACAGACACACACACAGACATACAAACACACACTCACACAGACACAGACACACATAGACACACTCGCACTCACACACACTCACACAGACACAGACAGACACAGACACACACTCGCACTCACACAGCCACAGACACACACACTCACACAGACACACACACACACACACACACTCACACAGACACACACACACACTCATACAGACACACACACTCACACAGACACAGACTCGCGCGCACACACTCACACAGACACGCACACACTCACACAGGCACACACACACACACACTCACACAGACTCCCACTCACGCGCGCACACACACACACAGAGACACAGACACACACTTGCACTCGCACACAGACACAGACACACATAGAGACAGACTCGTGCGCACACACTCACACAGACTCGCACTCGCGCGCGCACACACACACACACACCCAGACTCGCACTCGCGCGCACACACACACACCCAGACACACACACACACAGACACACTCACACAGACGCTCACGCGCACACACACAGACAGACACACACACACACACAAACACTCACACAGACACACTCACACAGACACACTCACACAGACACAGACACACACTCGTGCACACACACACAGACAGACACAGACACACACATTCACACAGACACACTGACACGCTGTCAATGCATCCCCGGATCTTTATAAATACAACAGTTTCTATATTATCTGAAATAACTCTGCACGTCGTGGCTGCATTACCACCTCGGGGTGTGCATTATCTTTCAATAATTTCATGGTCCATCGTCAATTATTCCTTACATATAATGTTATCAAATTTATACTAAATCATTTTAAAATTGCAAATATAAAAAGGTTTGTTAGATTTATGCTGCTAAATAAGGTGGAAATGCATCATCACAGTCAGTGAAAAGGGTCCGCTGATGAAGGCACTTAAATTAAGTTGTGGATGGAAGTTTGACGCACACACAAATGCACACGCACAATATCTTATGCTGACTTGTTTGTGCAGGAACAAAGTGATTCATTTTAATTTCCAAACTTTGTGATTCATAAGACAAAATCAAATAGTTCTGACTGGTTGGGAGATTTAATGCTTGATTTTAATGGAAGTGAGAGTGAGAGGAATATAAAACAACAGACAGAGAGAGAGAGAGAGAGAGAGAGAGAGAGAGAGAGAGAGGGTGCACACTCAGTCACAATATGATTTTGGTGCTGTTTTCAGGTTAATCTGTCAGAGGTGAGATACTCAGTGTGCTGATGGGAAATTATGGAGTTCTGTGCTGATATAAGAGCAGTAATAACATCCTAGCAGGATTACTGAAGGACTAGCAGGATGACATTTCACAAGCAGAGATGGAAAGAAAAACAGAGAGCAAGAACAATCAGGATGTGGATCTTTTGTTCATTCTCTTCTATAGGAATCAGTAGCCACTAATGAGATCACTTTAATATCTCAATTGTTTCTCGTAAACAGCAGTGAGATTAAATGGGGAGCAAATGAGGACTTCTGCTTAAGTCTCCTGACTCTTAGATGTTTCAATACTGCTTCAGCACATTTCCCATAATCTCACATGTGTCTCCTCTAGACTTTCAGAGGAGATCTCAACAACGAGTGCATTTACATGCAACACGAAATCAGGGTAATGGGCAAAAATCCACCTGTGCTGATCGGTTTATGCTTAAACTGTTTATGACTTTACTCCATTAAAGGAATGCTGTTGAAGGCATTTACATGACCACACATGTTGTCAAATATTAAGTATAATCAGTGGAAGAACGTCCATGTAATGTGCACAATGTCTTAAACTAAGCTCAGATTTGCAATCAAAAGTCAGAGGTCTCACAATGAACTCTTACTGTGTGTCAACAATTGATTCATTTGTTTCTATTTGCACTGCACCTAGGGCATTTTAGGAGAAACATCTGAGACATGAAACATAAGTGAGAACTCCATGAGGTCTGCTGTGCCATAAAGGAGCAACCTCATAGCAATACAATTTTCCTGTCTTTTTTGTGTAGTTCTCAATATAAATATACCTCTCTCTTTTCTTACGTCATCTCAGGAAGTGGATATCTACACAGTGAAGCCAGAGGAACTGTCCTTCACCTCCTCATTCTGCTTACAGATCCAGAGGAATGACTATGTCCATGCTTTGGTCACCTACTTCAACATTGAGTTCACCAAGTGTCATAAAAAGACCGGCTTCTCCACAGGTGCCATGTTTTATACCACTTCATTTCTCTGTCTACAAGAGTTTCATCTGGAAAATGGACAGAAAGCATTCTAAGAGACCAGCCAAAGTGCTTCATGTGCGCATGTGTCATTTGTGGTTTATTTCTGCACTCTAGTGGCTGATTTATGACACAGCACAACCGAAAGTAAATCACAGTTTGCCAGAACAGATGGTGGGCACTCACCACCACCCAATCATAGCAGACAATTCTGTATAATATGAAATGTCTCTGAGAAGCCAATTTGAAGAATACATCTAGCCCCATATTGTATTGTAGCAAAGTTGCTATTTCAACAAAAATATTTGCAATGTGTTCGAGATGTGTTTACATGTAAATTTGCCTTCAGGCTCACCCATTTTTTGGTAATGCACCCATGTGGCTTTTCCCCTCTTCTATCATGTGCTGCAGCATTAAAGGAACAGTTCAAGTAAAAATGAAAATTCTCTCATCATTTACTCACTCTCATGCCATCCCAGAAGTGTGTGACTTTCTTTCTTCTGCAGAACACAAATTAAGATTTTTAGAAGAATGTTTCAGCTCTGTAGGTCCATACAATGCAAGTGAATGGTGACCAGAAATTTGAAGCTCTAAAAAGCACATAAAAGCAGCATAAAAGTAATCCATACGTGGTTTAATCCATGTCTTCAGAAGAGATATGATGGGTGTGGGTGAGAAACAGATAAATAGTTAAGTCCTTTTTTACATGCATATTGCCCAGTAGGTGGCGATATGCATGAAGAATGTGAATCACCAGAAGCAGAAGAAGAAGAATGTGAAAGTGAAAGCGGAGATTTATAATAAAAAAAGGACTTAAATATTGTTCTACTTCTCACCCACATCTATCATATCACTTCTGAAGACATGGATTAAACCACTGGAGTCACATTGATTACTTTTATGCTGCATGTATGTGCTTTTTAGAGCTTTAAAGTTCTGTTCACTTGCATTGTATGGACCTACAGAGCTGAAATATTCTTCTAAAAATCTTCATTTGAGAAAGTCAAACACATCTGGGATGGCATGAGCGTGAATAAATGAATTTGAATTTTTGGGAGAACTAGTCCTATAAGGGTGTAGTTCACTCAAAAATGACAGTTGTGTCATCATTTAGTCACCCTCATGTTGTTCTAAACCCATGTGGAATACAATATATGTTAAGGTCTAATAGACTCATTCACTTTCATTGCATCTTTTTTTCCTGTGAAATGAAAGTTAATGGTGACTGTGACTGAATATTCTGCATGACATCTATATTTGTGTTCCACAGAAGAAGAAAAAAGTCGTACAGGTCTGCAACAACATGAGGGTGTGTTAATGATGACATAATTGTTGGGTGAACTACCCCTTTAATTGCTAAAAGCAGGAAGGAATGTTACATCTAATTACCGTTTATTTCAGCTGTTGCTAAGAGGGACAGATATATTGCATTCACACAAACTTTTCAAATGTGAGGATTCAGACACACCGTCTGCTGCGGCTTACACTCATGTTTTTAGTTTTCTTTACTGCATTTCTTGTGCAACTCCACAATCTGATGTATTATAAAGTCAAGAGACTACCTGACCTGGATGTAAAGTGGGAGTGTTGTGGGATTCTCATGCACACAGATCTGAGGTCTGTGTTTAGTTCTCCTGATCTTTCAGACTTACTGTATTACTCTGTCAGGTACAAGCCGAGTTTGTCAGTGTAACAGTGTGTGCTGTTACACTGTATAATGAATGTTACATTGCATATATTAACACTTGTGATATGTGTCCTCTCTCGTAGCTCCAGATGCTCCGTTCACACACTGGAAGCAGACCGTGTTTTATCTGGAGGAGTATCTGACTGTGAAGAGAGGAGAAGAGATCGTGGGCACCGTCTCCATGAAGCCCAATGAGAAGAACACAGTAAGAATCATCATAGCACACATGCAACACATGCCCGGTCAGGTTTGCTGGTTTTATGGGGGGTTTGAGCACTTTTCATCTGGCCAACCGGCTAAACCAGCTGAACACCAGTTTAACGAGGCTAGACCAGCTGAAGACCAGCAAAACATCTTAGGCTGGTCTAAGATGTCTTTTTCTGAAGTGTGGATGATGTAATGTTCGGAAAGCTCACTCTAGTGTTTCATACATATTTCTGTTTTTGCAGCGGTGGAGTCCCAGACGAGCCATACATATTGAGTTTTAAAACAGATCAACATTTTTTTTTAATGGAATATTAATTAAAATTTCAATTTAAATACATAAGTAACTTCATTACTTTTTTAAATGATCAACCTGTCAGTAATGATAATGATTTATGTTTCATGAATCTTAAAGTACACAAAACAACTCTTGCTTCATTGCTGAATGTAATGATAACTTCAGTGAAGATTTCATTCAAACCAGTAACTCTTTAAACTACGCAAAAGAACCGGTTCAAAATAGTCTTTTGCTTGGGAATCGTACTACACTGGTTGCACTGTTTTTGCATGCAACTCAACAGAAAGATGCGTTTTTCTTGCATTTATATTTGTGGTACATTGTCTTTTTATCTCATTGCATTCTTTTAGACTGCAAGATCCTAACTCAGGTAAAGTTTTCTTTACAAAATGATTCATTTTGCTGTATATTCTATAGCGGTGGCACAGGAAACACTGGTTGAATATTACAACAACATTCAGCTGTTTTCGTGACATTTTACATTTAGAATGTATGTGAATCCACACGTTTTTGTTTATCCGATGTTTGTACACAAGCAAAGACACTTTAAATACAATGCAATGTTTTCCGAAACGCACATACTGGATGTTTGTGTGAGCCGTTATTCAAAATAAAACTGTCTTTCTCTTTTTCTTCTTATGTAATTCTCTGTTTTTATTCAGCGTGATCTGGATTTTACCTTTGAGCTGGATTTTAAAGGTCAGCTGTGCGAGACGGCCATCGCTCATGACTATAAGATGCGTTAAACGTACAGCAGAGAGAGCAAGAGGCGCAGCTCAGTGAAGCAGAAGCAGGAGTCACTCCGGATCAATGCTTCAGCACTGCTGGAAAGAGACACACACAAAGAGAAAGACCAGGACAGAAGATGTTAGAAGATCGGATGACTCTTCCAGCAATAGCAGCCTTGCCTTCACTAACTAAAGGCTGCACTAGTTCGCCATCTCTCCTACGACTGTTCAGAGACTGAATATAATTATATACGCCTCTGCAAACTAAAGAATGTCATTGTCTTAGAAATGTTAATTTATAGTATAGATTTTGCATTGAGTGTAGGTGTGAGACGTTTGGAATGATGAATGATGTGCATCTAAAGATATTGAGAATGTGTCGATGTAACATATTTCTATCAAAAGAGTAACTCCGCTAATGAACTCAGAATATATTTATATATATCTGAAGCTGAGCTGCACTTTAACAAGTAAAATAAGGATAAACTTTTCACAAAATCCAGGTCATTCTCAGGAAATGGCACCACTTGTGCTAGATTTGTGGTTAGTTTTTGTGTGCCATGTAAATCATAATTTATTACATATGAAATATTAAAAGATTCTACTCTAATATACGTTCTAAATATTTTGGGTTGAATGTCACGGGACTCAAGATCAGTGCAGAAGTGTCTGTAAAAACCTTAGCTAACAAATCGTCATGGTTACTGGTGTAACCTCCGTTTCCTGATGGAGGGAACGAGACGTTGGTGTCGATGTAGTGACACTAGGGGTCACTCTTGGGAGCCCGAGACACCTCTGGTCTTTGATAAAAGGCCAATGAAAATTGGCGAGTGGTATTTGCATGCCACTCCCCCGGACATACGGGTATAAAAGGAGCTGGTATGCAACCACTCATTCAGGTTTTATGCTGAGGAGCCGATATAAGGTCCGGCCATTTCAGCGGGTAGTTTAGCGTTGTGGCAGGAGGGACACAACGTCTCGTTCCCGGAGGTTACACCAGTAACCATGACGTTCCCTATCTGTCACTCACTCAACGTTGGTGTCAATGTAGTGACACTAGGGGTCCCAATACAAAACGCCACAAGGCTGAACTGTGTTACGTGAACTGGCAGTGTGTGGTGGGCAGACTTGCTGTGTGCCTCATAGCCAGCACACCAGGTCGACACGTAACCTCCCCCAACACAGTTATGAGTGTCGAACGGCCCTTTTTGGGGACAAGTCGACTACCCAAGGACAGAGACAGGTTTAACCCAGTCGTGGCCTCTTTCCCCGTTCTGTTTTTCCACTCCCTAAAAAGTCTGTGCAAGCAGGCTCACTGGGGGAAATGCATATTTGCGTAGGCCAGGGGGCCAGCTGTGTGCCAGTGCATCTATGCCGAGGGGAGCCTCGGTGAGGGCGTAGCAGAGTGGGCAGTGGGAGGATTCTTGGGAGGCGAACAGGTCCACCTGTGCCCGTCCGAATCGACTCCAAATCAGCTGGACCACCTGAGGGTGGAGTCTCCACTCTCCCCTGAGGGAAACCTGCCGTGACAGCGCGTCCGCTGTAGTGTTGAGGTTGCCCGGGATGTGAGTGGCTCGCAGCGACTTGAAGTGCTGCTGACTCCGGAGGAGGAGACGGCGGGCGAGTTGTGACATACAGCGAGAGCGCAGACCGCGTTCAAAACAGGCCAGCACCGACTGGGCGCGCTCGTTCGTAAGGCGCGCCGTCAAGGAGACTGAGTCCAACTCCAAACTGAGAAAAGAGATGCTCTGAACCGGGAGGAGCTTGCTCTTTTCCCAGTTGACCCGAAGCCCTAGTCGGCTGAGGTGTGAGGGCACCAGGTCCCTGTGTGCACATAACACATCTCGAGAGTGAGCTAGGATTAGACAGTCGTCGAGATAGTTGAGAATGCGAATGCCCACCTCCCTTAACGGGGCAAGGGCAGCCTCTGCGATCTTCGTAAAGACGCGAGGAGACAGGGACAGGCTGAAAGGGAGGACTTTGTACTGATACGCCTGACCCTCGAACGCGAACTGCAGGAAGGGTATGTGTCGAGGAAGGATCGAGATGTGAAAGTACGCATCCTTCAGGTCTACCGCCGTGAACCAATCTTGATGCCGGACGCTCGCTAGAATGCGTCTTTGCGTCAGCATCTTGAACAGGAGTCTGTGTAAAGCCCGGTCAGTACTCGCAGGTCCATGATTGGCCGCAACCCACCGCCTTTTTTGGGTACGATGAAGTAGAGGCTGTAAAACTCTTTCTTCATCTTGGCTGGAGGAACAGGTTCTATCGCGTCCTTCCGTAGGATTGTAGCGATCTCCACGCGCAGGGTGGCAGCGTTTTCGCCCTTGACCAAGGTGAAGTGAATACCGCTGAACCTGGGCAGGCGCCTGGCGAACTGAATCGCGTAGCCGAGTTGGACGGTCCGGACCAGCCCCCGCGACACATTGGAAAGCGCAAGCCACGTGTCCAAATTCTGCGCGAGGGGGACCAAGGGGACAACATCGTCGGACATACCGGCAGGTGGGGCGGAGCGGTGGGGCGGAGCGCGAGGTGCCACAGCACGTCATGGCCGTGCTGAGTCTAGGGACATCGAAGCACTTACCTGGCTCCTTGTGACCACCCCCGGAACAGCCTGGGAGGGGGGAGGAAGAGTCCTGTCCTTGTAACCCGTGGAGGCTGCCACATCGGGGGTGACTGTGTGCCACAGCTGGGCGCTCAGGGGCAGAAAGGGCACCGCTGGAGTGCCAATCCTGCAAGAAAAAGCCCATGGACGGTAGTCTTGGTGACGACCGTACACACCGGGTATGTGACCCAGGGAGGAAGGAAGCCGCTCTTTTGCTGAACTGTTGGGTACCGCAGCCACTTGGGCATGTGGCGAAATCAAACAAAAAGGCAACAAAAGATTTTCCACCCGGCCCTCCACCGGGGGATGGAGTGGTCTTCCTACCAGCTCCATGTGAGTGGGTTCCCTCGTACCTGGGTTGCCCGTCTCAGGGGCGCTTCGAGGACCTCCGTGGGTTCTTCGGTGCCGGCTAGGAGACGGGTGGCGTCGGCTTCCTGCGGTGGGCTCCACACCGGAGACGGGCCGAAGGGGCGGGCTGCGGCGGAGCCGGTGCAGTCACCGCAGGGGGATGCCCTTGGCGACGAGCAGACAGGGTGCGGGATCTTGAGCCGCGCCGGGGCAGGATGTGCCGGATTGCCTCTGTCTGCTGCTTCACCGTCGAGAACTACTGGGCAAAGTCCCCAACGGTGTCGCCAAATAGGCCCACCTGGGAAATGGGGGTAGCAAGGAACCGTGTCTTGTCGGCCTCGCCCATCTCGACCAGGTTGAGCCACAGGTGGCGCTCCTGGACCACTAGTGTGGCCATCGTCTGCCCGAGAGACCGCGCCGTGACCTTCGTCGCCCGGAGGGCGAGGGCGGTCGCCGAGCGCAGTTCCTGCATCAAATCTGGGGCAGAACTACCCTCGTGCAGTTCTTTCAGCGCCTTGGCTTGGTGGACCTGCAGGAGAGCCATGGCGTGCAGGGCAGAGGCAGCTTGTCCAGCAGCACTGTAGGCTTTATCCGTCAGGGACGACGTGAGCCTACAGGGCTTGGACGGGAGCTTAGGGCGTCCACGCCAGGTGGTGGCGCTCTGCGGGCATAAATGCACTGCGAGCGCCTTATCCACCGGGGGAATCGCCATATAGCCCTTGGCCGCCCCGCCATCGAGGGTAGTGAGAGCGGGGGAACTGTGGAGTCGGGGCCGGGCAGTGAAAGGTGCCTCCCACAACTTCGTCAGCTCTTCATGCACTTCCGGGAAGAATGGCACTGGAGCTGGGCACGGCTGTTTTGAGCGGCGCTGCGAGCCCAGAAACCAATCATCAATCCGTGAGGGTTCAGGGGAGAGCGGAGGGTTCCACTCTAGCCCGACACTCACGGCCACCCGGGAAAGCATGTCCGTCATTTCAGCATCGGCCTGTGACTGGGCGATCGTCCCTGTAGGGGGAAGCCCAGCTGAGGCTTCTGCGTCTGACTGGATAAGACCGCTCTCCGATGCTGTGCTCGAGAGCTCATCGTCTTCGCGAGCTCCGAACAAGAAGCCAGACTCGCCGTGCGATGAGCCGGCGAACTCATCCAGAAGCCCGATTGTGGCAGACGAGCGTGCTGGGGAATGGGAGGTCCGCGGGGGGATACCCAGTGGAGACGATCCCATTGGGGTCCCCAAATCGCCCCCAGTGCTAGCCGCGCTGGCCTCATACCCGTAGGTAGAAGGACCGAGGCGGGGAGCCGCTGGGGTGGCTTGCTTTCTTATGAAAGCAAGCCGCGACTGCAACGTTACCATGGTCATGTTCTCGCAGTGAGAACATGAACCATTCACAAACGCTGCCTCCATGTGGGTCGCGCCCAGACACGAAAGACAGCGATCATAACCATCCGAAGTTGAGAGAAAACGACCGCAACCAGGAATAACACGCAATCGGAAAGGTATCTTTAGAAAGACGCATCTTTAAAAAGACGTTCCGTGTGTGCGCTCTTTTAGAGAAATATACTCTTTTAGAGGGGAAAAATGCTCTTTCAGAAAATATACTCTCTAGTTTTTCTGCCGAAGCACCCAGGAGCGTTCTCTGCAGTGCACCAGTGCAGAGGAGGGAGAAGCCGCTGAAATGCGCCGTCAGATCCAGCAGAGGTGAATGAACAGTGATATTCAGCTCAGCGAGCATGACCGTTCGGCTCCGAAGAGAAAATCTGAATGAGTGGTTGCATACCAGCTCCTTTTATACCCGTATGTCCGGGGGAGTGGCATGCAAATACCACTCGCCAATTTTCATTGGCCTTTTATCAAAGACCAGAGGTGTCTCGGGCTCCCAAGAGTGACCCCTAGTGTCACTACATCGACACCAACGTCGAGTGAGTGACAGACAGGGAAACATCGCAACTCACCAGTGAAACTAAATGAAAACATCATTACATGAAATAAAAATAAAAACTGAAATAACATAATATGAAAAATTAAAAAATTTACTAAAATACTTTTTCATAACTCCAAAATGGACAAAAATCTAAATAAAAATTATCTCAAATTAATTTTAGTTTTTTATAAAACACTGTGATACACACATATATATACATATATTTACAATCCACCTTTATTAAACATGAAAATTACATTAGATAAAAGAAACACAAGAAATTTAATGACGTTACACGTTCAAATTATACCAGTAAACACTTTAGCTTTGACAGCCTTAAAATATTCCATAGAATAAAACTAAAATAAAAACTAACTAAACACAGAGAAAACTAAAACTAACAAAGTGTGAAAACTAATGAAAACTAATCTAAACTGGAATGACATACTGAATATAAAACAGTAGAAGCATAAATAGTATAATTTTTTTTTTTGTTCTTCAAATAATCAAATCAAAATCATCAAATAACATGACTGTATCATGTTCATTTTGTCAGCAGTAGGTCACAGGGGTGGGCACACGTGGCACAGTAATGGCACTGTTTCCTGAGAATTGCCCATTTATCATGAAATCAAGATTGGGGCATCAATAACAACTCTGAACCTATGATGGTTTCTGTCCATCATTTTCCAGAAAAATCAAACAAAAATGAACATCAGCAGCTAATAATGGAAATAATCACATTATGTCTCAATTCAGAAGCAACAGATAGAGCATTTGTGCTGTGGTGAATAATGTCATGTGGGCATCTGTGAATTTTTTGTTCTGGTAGATTTATGAGACTGCAATATATACAGTAGTGTCAGTATAATTCTACATTTCCACTTGCATCTGCTAACAGAGCACAGAGATAGTAACAGAGACAAAGAGAGAAACAGCACATCATACGTATACAAAAAACAGATGCCATGTGGAATGCTCTGTCTGTCTGTGGTGCATGATTTGGACACCTGCTCCTCTTCACCTGTGCTCTTAATCCAGTCGTTGCCAAAGCGATGTCTGGGATCTGTCCGGGTCCATCTGTGACCTCAGTGTCACAGCCAATTATACTGTTCAGTGATGATAAAAGTCTACAAATACCCCTGGTCCTCACCGAAAACATTCAGTTCACTAGCCAAAAAAATGGTCCATTTTGCATTATACTGTTTGTTCACAATTAGTTTCTATTATAGGACTTTATCTAGTGTGTGTGTGTGTGTGTGTGTGTATATATATATATATATATATATATATATATATATATATATACACTATATTGCCAAAAGTATTCGCTCACCCATCCAAATAATTGAATTCAGGTGTTCCAATCACTTCCATGGCCACAGGTGTATAAAATGAAGCACCTAGGCATGCAGACTGCTTCTACAAACATTTGTGAAAGAATGGGCCACTCTCAGGAGCTCAGTGAATTCCAGCGTGGTACTGTGATAGGATGCCACCTGTGCAACAAGTTCAGTCGTGAAATTTCCTCGCTACTAAATATTCCACAGTCAACTGTCAGTGGTATTATAACAAAGTGGAAGCGATTGGGAATGACAGCAACTCAGCCACGAAGTGGTAGGCCACATAAAATGACAGAGCGGGGTCAGCGGATGCTGAGGCTCATAGTGCGCAGAGGTCGCCAACTTTCTGCAGAGTCTAATCGCTACAGACCTCCAAAGTTCATGTGGCCTTCAGATTAGCACAAGAACAGTGCGTAGAGGGCTTCATGGCGAGCAGCTGCATCCAAGCCATACATCACCAAGTGCAATGCAAAGCGTCGGATGCAGTGGTGTAATGCACGCCGCCACTGGACTCTAGAGCAGTGGAGACGCGTTCTCTGGAGTGACGAATCACACTTCTCCATCTGGCAATCTGATGGACGAGTCTGGGTTTGGCGGTTGCCAGGAGAACGGTACTTGTCTGACTGCATTGTGCCAGCTGTGAAGTTTGGTGGAGGGGGGATTATGGTGTGGGGTTGTTTTTCAGGAGCTGGGCTTGGCCCCTTAGTTCCAGTGAAAGGAACTCTGAATGCTTCAGCATACCAAGAGATTTTGGACAATTCCATGCTCCCAACTTTGTGGGAACAGTTTCGGGATGGCCCCTTCCTGTTCCAACATGACTGCGCACGAGTGCACAGAGCAAGGTCCATAAAGACATGGATGAGCGAGTTTGGTGTGGAAGAACTTGACTGGCCTGCACAGAGTCCTGACCTCAACCCGATAGAGCACCTTTGGGATGAATTAGAGCGAAGACTGTGAGCCAGGCCTTCTCGTCCAACATCAGTGTCTGACCTCACAAATGCGCTTCTGGAAGAATGGTCAAAAATTCCCATAAACACACTCCTAAACCTTGTGGAAAGCCTTCCCAGAAGAGTTGAAGCTGTTATAGCTGCAAAGGGTGGGTCGACGTCATATTAAACCCTATGGATTAAGAATGGGATGTCACTTAAATTCATATGCGTCTAAAGGCAGATGAGCGAATACTTTTGGCAATATAGTGTATATATATATATATATATATATATATATATATATATATATATATATATATGACCTGATTATGTGCTAGAATCAGGCTAAGAATGTTTTACCATCCAAAACTAATAGGGTTTGTTATTGAAATTTGAAATTTACATGTAAAAAAAATTCTTCTGATTATTAGGTCTATTAATATTACCGATTGCCTGATTTGAGCATCTGTTAAAATAATCTGAAATGCAATAGCTTAAAACATTAAATTAAAACCAAGTAAAATGTTAGTAGGCGTATGATAGCATGTCTTAGTGGTCTATGGCAGTTTGTAGAACATGAGGACATGTTGCTGTATGAAAGATGAAATATAAAACACATTGATGTGATTATGGATGTATCATAAATAAAGGAGTTTAAAATTCACTTCTGTAGAATTGGTGCTGTCATACTGAAGGTTGCACAGAGAAAGCAGTCATTTGTACTTTAATGTGCTGGCAGTCATTCAGCTGGTGTGCCAACTTACACCCATTGGCAGTCTTCTGATTGGAATGTGTTTACCTGATGCAACAAATGGCATCAGAAACTAATCAAAGTCCCTTTCAAGGCAAGTCAGTCCACTCGGCGGTCAACTTTGGATCTCTCGCGAGTGGCTATTGTCTATGTGAACAAGCAGCATACAAGTGTAGCTCTTATCTACTTGAATGAGGAAAGACTGAAATCTCCAAAACAGTTGATCAAGATTACGATCAAAGAACATATTTCTAATCAGCAGTAAAATCTGACAACACTGGCATCATGAATTGTGCTTCTTTAGCTCAGATCATGCTAAAAAATGCTATTTTTCAGGCTGGTCCAACTAATGTGCATGCACATTCTAGAGTTGATTGATAGGGATGTCTATATATAAAAGGTGACTGGCTCTTTTACCTGTAAGGCGGGACTTTTTAACATCAGCCATATGATGGCGTTCCAGTTTCTCTCATTAATTGTATTACAAGTGTTAAGTCTCAATCTAATATCTTCTTCATCTCTGACAAAGTATCCAAACATCCAGCTTTTGTTTTGTTTTGTTTTGTTTTGTTTTGTTTGTGCTCTGTGTTCTAAACAGTGGCGTAGTCAAGAGTGGGCCTGTGCCCACCCAAATTAGACCCAGGCTCATGCAGAATGTTAGAGATTATTCTTTGAATTCAAATATATATTTACAAATTAGTTGAAAACTGCATAAATTCTGATTTCTAAAAGTGTGAAAGAACTTTTTGAATGTGCCGTGTCACAAAAACTTTTTATTGAGGCCCACCCAAAAGTAATTTCCTGGCAACACCCTTGGTCCTAAAGTATCCCAAAAATTTTTGGGATTAACATTTTGTATTGATTCATACATTAAACAAAGAAAAGCTAAACATATATACACAGAATCCATATTTAACCCCCCCATTACCTCTTCCAATCCCCAACCCCACCCTGACCCTCAACAAACATTCCTGTGGTCACATATGAGTATATATATATATATATATATATATATATATATATATATATATATATATATATATATATATACATACATGTATGTATACATATATACATAAAATAATCAAACACATTAACAACTACACCTCTCGCTCCACTGCCCCTCCCCGAGAGACCTCCAAAAACAGCAAATATTTCCCCCATATCTCCACAAATGAGTCCTAGATGACCCTTCTTCGAAAGCTGCCACCCTCCCCATCTCCGAGCACCATGCCTGAAATGGGGGCGCTCCAGCTGACTTCCATCCCCTTAAAACAACTTGTCTGGTGATATGGTTCAGCCATATGCTTGAGGCAACATTTAGATAATTGTCCGAATTAAACACTCTGGACACTTTTGTCCATTTTGGCAAATGCGAGATAACGGGGTGTAACTTAACTTCTCCGGTTAGTTTGATAGAAAGGCTTTGCGATGGCAAAATAGGGGCAAGAAATTCCTGTTCAATACAAAACAAGGGAGGGGCTCTCTCAGGTGGAAGAAACCAATGAGCCAAATGTCTGAGACCTTATGCATAATAATAAAACAAAATCTTGGGTAGGCCTAACCCACCTTTGTCAATCAGCATATACAACTTATTGAAATGAAATCTAAGAAGCTTACCATTCCAAATGAAGGACTTCGCTATGCTATCAAATTGCTTGAAATAAGATAGGGGGACATCTACAGGGAGAGATTGTAGCAGGTAGTTGAATTTTGGAATACAGTTCATTTTAATTACATTATCCTTCCCAATCACAGATAAATGTAATGAAGCCCACCAAACCACATCACTCGAAAACCTTTTTATTAAGGTGTCTAAATGAACTCAACTAAAATCAGACAAATATGCTGGGAATAAAATAGCCAAATACTTAATGCCCTGTTTGGGGCACTGGAAGGCGCCCGGTTGAAAAGCCATTAAAGGGCAGTACGCTGTCAGAGCCAAAGCTTCAGATTTAGACCAATTCACTCTATATCCTGAGAATTTAGAAAAGGAATTAATAATTCTGTGGAGGCAAGTCATAGATCTAGTGGGGTCAGATACAAATAATAAAATATCATCTGCATAAAGCAAAAGTTTATGCGCCACACCTCCCACAATCACCCCTGGAAAATCATTCTCTTTTCTTATCACGGCTGCTAATGGTTCCAGGGCAAGACAGAACAATAATGGGGAAAGAGGGCAACCCTGCTGGGTGCCCCTATCCAGAATAAAATAATCTGAAATTAATCCATTTGTTTGTACCTCTGCTACCGGGTGTCTATAAAGTAACTTAATCCACCCACTAACTGTATTCCCGAACCCATATATTTCCAAAATCTTAAAAATATAATCCCATTCTACCTTATCAAATGCCTTTTTCACCGTCAAGTGAGATGGCAGCGACCGGAGTCTGATCATTCACCATTGACCACATGATATTGATGAAACGCCTAATGTTATCAGAAGAGCTGCGGCCCCGAATAAACCCCACCTGATCTATATGTATAAGCAATGTCATAACTTAATCGGTTAGCCAAAATTTTTGCCAATATTTTTAAGTCTAGCTGGATCAGGGAAATTGGATGGTAACTCTTACACTCGTTTGGATCTTTGTCCTTTTTAAGAATCAGACTGATCTGGGCTTGTGTCATGGTTGGCGGAAGCTTTCCATTCTTTAATGATTCCGTATAAACTTCTAACAAAAGTGGAGCCAGTTCTGCAGCATAAGATCTAAAAAATTCAGCGGCAACGCCATCTGGCCCCAGAGCCTTGCCTGTAGGCAAGGCCTTAATTACCTCGTCAAGTTCCTCCAAGTTTATCTCAGAATCAAGACCGTTAGTTTAGGGAGTTCTAATGGTTCCACAAAGTTTCTAATATCCTTATCAGTAGTCGAAGGTGTGGAACTATAAAGATCAAGATAGAATTCTTTAAAAGCATTATTAATATCAATGGTTTTGGTAAATATATCACCACCAGCAGATTTCACTGAGGGAATGGTAGAAAAAGACTCTCTCTGTTTTATATATCTAGCCAAAATCTTCCCTGCTTTGTCCCCCGACTCAAAGTATGACTGTCTTGCCCTGAATAACCAAAGCTCCACCTTCCGTGACAAAATAGTATTATATCTGTATTTCAATCGGGTCAATTCTCTGAGGCCATTGAACGACATTTGGGGCTTAAGCTCTGCCTCAGCACTTTTAATATTTCCTTTCAACTCCACGAGTTCTCGTGCTTTGGATTTTTTGGTGAATGAGACATACTGTATGATCCGACCCCTAAGAACTGCCTTAAGTGCCTCCCAAGCCACGCCCACAGAGGATACTGAGGACCAGTTTGTCTCCATATAAACACTGATTTCAGCCTTTAACATTTGTTGGAATTCAGGATTTTGCAAAAGGGATACATTAAAGCACCAATTTTATGATTTCCTTTTCTCTTTTTGTGATTAAAGAGGCATCTGGGGTTGACCCCAGATGATCCGAGACTAAAATGTTTCCAATTGAGCAATCAGCAACAGATGAAATGAGGGACTTAGATATAATAAAAAAATAGTGATAAGAGTAATAATCTTATGGATGAAAAAATGTATTGTCCCTCCCAGATGGGTTCAACAGTCTCCAAATTCAAGTCCCTTCTTCAATGTAAATCACCTGTTTTATCATCCATAAGTTTGATCACTTAGAAACGTCACACCTCTGCCCAACAGGACACATGATTTGAGGCATCATTCATGTCTATAGCACAAATGTTGCAGGACAAATTACACAACAAATCTCAAAATAATTGTTCTAGGTAAAACATTTTGCATTGAAAGAATCATCTACAAAGAAAATGTTTCTTTGCATCTCTAAACGATTCTTAGCAACTCCAACTGGCTCAATGTAAAGGTGCTACTCAATAAAAATGCTCACCAGCTTGGAGAGGTACTTGGATGCAAAATGAAGTATGCAGATGGGTATGTAATAAATGTATTAAAGATGATGATCACACAGATTAAAGTTTATGTCTTTTGTCACAGTCAGTTTTGTCATTTCGTGTCATTTAGGAGCAGCCTTATCTGACATACACTATATTGCCAAAAGTATTCGCTCACCCATCCAAATAATTGAATTCAGGTGTTCCAATCACTTCCATGGCCACAGGTGTATAAAATGAAGCACATAGGCATGCAGACTGCTTCTACAAACATTTGTGAAAGAATGGGCCACTCTCAGGAGCTCAGTGAATTCCAGCATGGTACTGTGATAGGATGCCACCTGTGCAACAAGTCCAGTCGTGAAATTTCCTCGCTACTAAATATTCCACAGTCAACTGTCAGTGGTATTATAACAAAGTGGAAGTGATTGGGAATGACAGCAACTCAGCCACGAAGTGGTAGGCCACGTAAAATGACAGAGTATGCTGAGGCGCATAGTGCGCAGAGGTCGCCAACTTTCTGCAGAGTCAATCGCTACAGACCTCCAAAGTTCATGTGGCCTTCAAGTGCAATGCAAAGCGTCGGATGCAGTGGTGTAAAGCACGCCGCCACTGGACTCTAGAGCAGTGGAGACGCGTTCTCTGGAGTGACGAATCACACTTCTCCATCTGGCAATCTGATGGACGAGTCTGGGTTTGGCGGTTTGCCAGGAGAACGGTACTTGTCTGACTGCATTGTGCCAACTGTGAAATTTGGTGGAGGGGGGATTATGGTGTGGGGTTGTTTTTCAGGAGCTGGGCTTCGGCCCCTTAGTTCCAGTGAAAGAAACTCTGAATGCTTCAGCATACCAAGAGATCTTGGACAATTTCATGCTCCCAACTTTGTGGGAACAGTTTGGGGATGGCCCCTTCCTGTTCTAACATGACTGCGCACCAGTGCACAAAGCAAAGTCCATAAAGACATGGATGAGCGAGTTTGGTGTGGAAGAACTTGACTGGCCTGCACAGAGTCCTGACCTCAACCCGATAGAGCACCTTTGGGATGAATTAGAGCGAAGACTGCGAGCCAGGCCTTCTCGTCCAACATCAGTGTCTGACCTCACAAATGCGCTTCTGGAAGAATGGTCAAAAATTCCCATAAACACACTCCTAAACCTTGTGGAAAGCCTTCCCAGAAGAGTTGAAGCTGTTACAGCTGCAAAGGGTGGGCCGACGTCATATTAAACCCTATGGATTAAGAATGGGATGTCACTTAAGTTCATATGCGTCTAAAGGCAGATGAGCGAATACTTTTGGCAATGTAGTGTATCTCAAACTATAGTAAAAGACTGACATGGGAGAACAAATCATTTATATAATGCTGCGGCAGTCTCCATGAGTGACTGCATAGAAAACACATGGAACAAAAGCATTACATTTGTTCAGACTCTAAGAACAGCACAGAAAAGCTCAGCACAGACTATTTAACAGATATAACTACGAACAAAAAAGCAGAATATGCAGTTCTGCTCGTGTGTATTTGCTTTACTTATGTGTCTAAAACTAAACAGTATCTTTAAATGATTTAATGTCACTAACCAGTTCCCTATCTGTCACTCACTCAACGTTGTGTCGATGTAGTGACACTAGGGGTCACTCTTGGGAGCCCGAGACACCACGGCTTCTCCCTCCTCTGCACTGGTGCATTGCAGAGAATGCCCCTGGGCACTTCGGCAGAAATAAGAGTATATTTCTCTAAAAGAGTATATTTCTCTAAAAGAGCGGCACACACGGAACGTCTTTTTAAAGACGCGTCTTTTTAAAGATGCCTTTCCTTTGTGTGTTATTCCTGGTTGCGCTCGTTATCTCTCGCCTTCTGAAGGTCACGATCACTGTCTTTTGTGTCTGGGCACTGCTCACGCAGAGACAGCGTTCGTGGATGGGTCATGTACTCATTGTGAGGACATGTCCATGGCAACGATGCGGTCGCGGCTTGCCTTCGTAAGAAAGCAAGCCACCCCAGAGGCTCCCCGCCTCGGTCCTTTTACCCACGGGTATGAGGCCAGCGCAGCTAGCACTGGGGGCGATTTGGGGACCCCAATGGGACCACCTCCGCCGGGTATCCCCCCGTGGACCTCCCATTCCCCAGCACGCTCGTCTGCCCCGATCGAGCTTCCGGCTCATCTCACGGCAAGTTCGACCTCTTATTCGAAGCCATGAAAGTGATGAGCTCACAAGCGCAGCAACGGAGAGAGGGCTCGTCCACTCGGACGTGGAAGCCTCAGCTGGGCTCCTCCCTTCGGGGACGATTGCCCAGTCACAGGCTGACGAGAAGATGACGACATGCTTTCCCAGGCAGCCGCGAGTGTCGGCTAGAGTGGAACCCTCCGCTCTTCCCTGAACCCTCACGGCTCGATGATTGGTTCCTGGGCTCGTGGCACCACTCAAAGCCACACCCCGCCCCGCCCCGTTCCTTTCTTCCTGGAAGTGCATGAAGAGCTGACAAGGTCATGGGAGGCATTTTTTACTGCCCGGTCCCTATCTTTTCAGCTTCCCTGCCCTCACTACCCTCGATGGTGGGGCGGCCAAGGGCTATTCGGCAATCCCCCGGTGGATAAAGGCACTCGCGGTGCACCTATGCCCACAGAGCACCGCCACCTGCCGCGGGTGCCCAAAGCCCCCATCCAAGGCCTGTGGGCTTACGTCGTCTCTGACGGCCAAGGCCTATGGTGCCGTTGGACAAGCCGCCTCCGCCCTGCACACCATGGCTCTCCTGCAAGTCCGCCAAGGTTCTAAAGGAACTACACAAGGGTAGTTCCACCCCGGGATTGATGCAGGAACTGCGCTCGGTGAGCGACGAAGGTCACGGCGTGGTCTCTCGGGCAGACAGTGTCCACATTAGTGGTCCAGGAGCGCCACATTTGGCTCAACCTGGTCGAGATAGGTGAGGTCAACAGGACACGGTTCCTTGCTGCTCCCATCTCCCAGGCTGGCCTATTTGGCGACACCGTCAAGGACTTTCCCCAGCAGTTCTCGACGATGGAGCAGCAGACGGAGGCTATCTGGTATATCCTGCCCCGGTGCGGCTCAAGATCCCGCGCCCCGTCTACTTGTCGCCAAGGGCGTCCCCCTGCGGTGACTGCACCGGCTCCGCCACAGCCTGCCCCTTCGGCCCGGCCCCGGTGTAGAGCGAATGGTTCAATGGCATCCTCTCCACTAAGGTGCAGGGAGAGGGTGTCTCCATCCTCCAGGCGGAGGTTGCCACCCTTCTAGCGAAGGGAGCAATAGCCCGTAGCCGAGTTGCGCAAGGGCTTTTACAGCAAGCGCTCCCTTCGGAGGAGGAAAATCCGGTCTTGTCGTTGCTATGTCCAGTTCATGCCCTGCAAATCTATCTGGACCGCACGCAGAGCTTTAGACGCTCGGAGCAGCTCTTTGTCTGTTTTGGAGGACAGTAGAAGGGGAAGCTGTCTCCAAGCAAAGGCTAGCCCATTGGATTGTGGATGCCATTTCTCTTGCATACTAATCTTAGGACTTGCCATACCTCTTGGGAGTCTGGGCACAATCCACTAGAGATGTTGCGTCCTCCTGGGCACTGGCAAGGGGGACCTCTCTAGCAGACATATACAGAGCTGCGGGTTGGGCTACACCCAGTACCTTTGCAAGGTTTTATAACCTACGTATAGACCTGGTTTCGACTCGAGTGTCACGCAGTAACAGCAGGTAGACCGGGCGGCCAGTTGGGTGTACCGCTTGCATTGTGCCTTTCCCCTTTTTCAAAGGTGATAATGTGCACCTTTTTGTCCACAACAGTTCCCCGTATCCGGTGAACCCCAGATGCCTCTTTAATTCTTAAGCATTGTTCGGTGACGAACTCGGTGGAGGAGTAACGACACCAGGCCCATTACTCGTGGTATGCCCCTTTTCAGGTGAGCCCGTGTGCTCGGGCTCAGTGCTCCATGCATGGTGATTCCCCCTTGGTAATCCTGTATATGTTTCCACTATTCGGTTTCCCCTTAGGTGAACCCTGTGTTTCCCCTCGCCAGATCTTTCTCTGCCTCGGCCACTGTGGCTGTGTACCCTCACTGTAGATAGGGTCCTCCAGTGGTATCATTCCATATGTGAACTTCCCCATTGGTAAGTCCATGTGAGGTATTCTCCACATGTTATTCTCCCTCTGGTAGGATGTGGTCTCCGTAGTGCTCTCCTTCCTGGAGAGGGAAGAGCACTTCCCAGCGCAATTCTAGAAAGTGCTCGGTGGGAAATTGCTTAACAGCAAATCAGGAAAGGCACCGCCGGTAGCCTACATGGGTAAGTGCGTCCTCCCCCATTAATGGGACTAGGCAGACGCCTTACCTAAGTCGCTGGAAGGTCACGACGTGTTTGAGCGCTCGCTGCGAGGCACGCAGCAGCTTGCCCGTGTCCACTCTTCCGTACCTCGTGACACATTCAGCACCTGCAGTGTTTCCTATAGGAACCCCTAGTGTCACTACATCGACACAACGTCGAGTGAGTGACAGACAGGGAACGTATTGGTTACTAACGTAACCTCTGTTCCCTGATGGAGGGAATGAGACATTGTATCCCTCCTGCTGCGGCACTGAACTCTCTATCGGCTCCTCATCATAAATCTGAATGAGTGGTGCACGCCATCTCCTTTTATACCTGTATGTCGGGGGGCGGAGAGTGGCATGCAAATTCCACTCGCCAATTCTCATTGGCCTTTCCTATTTTAAGCAAAGGTGACTGGGGCTCTCAAGATCAAACCCCTAGTGTCACTACATCAACACAACATCTCGTTCCCTCCATCAGGGAACAGAGGATACATCAGTAACCAAGATGTTTTGTCCTGTCCAAAAGATTACGGCCCAATAATGCTTATGAAAGATTTTTCGTTGTTTACCATTGCATATTTATATATTGTCTTACCTGACTGCCAATCATCTTTTCCAGTGAGCCAAGTACAGGAGTGTTTTGCATTAATGTGGCATAAATGTTTGGCCACTATAATGTCATTTAGATTTTCAGTGTCTTCTCACTGTCTGTGCCCTTATAGCATATTATATAGATGGATTATTAGATTATGCAGTGTTTGGTCCCCACTTTTCCTTTCACAGACAGAGCAGTATTTGGTAATAGACGTACAGTCTTACAACTGATCCAGCTCATGTTACACTTATCAGATAACTAAATTCATGATTGTGCAGTGAAACATTGTCAATAAGTGTAAATAAATACTCCTTAAGTACAACATGATTCAGCACATGTGGTTAACAAACAGCTGTCAGGTGAGATCTGTGTGTGATATTAATAATATGCTTAAACACACTTGTGAATGCTGTTTGAAAGTGAAAGTGGTTCCAACACTACACATTCCCTAATCTAACAAACCTGATTCAGTTGACTAGTAAATTACTTCCAAGACCTGAAAAGGATGTGTAAGATACTGTAGACATCCACAATGCAGTTTTGGGGTCCTTCCAGGAAAATGGTAAGTGAAACACTAAAAACATTGTGCATGAGCGTCCTCTATTGCCTCATAATGGTATTGTGTAATTTTCTCAGGCACGTGAAACTAACTGATCACAGTTCGTGTGAATTAAATTGAACACAATTTGAATTTTTAAATTGTGCAAACACTTGATTTCTTTGGAGGACTGTATATGTGTGTGCACATCAAAATCATATAAATCGGTTTATTTTCAGCTGTGAATGATTTGATTTTTAACGTGCATCTCTCATTAATTAATTTTGACCTCAAATTGCATGCAATCTAATGGAAATAAAAATAAAACCTAAAAATAACCACTACAGAACATTCTGTATAGGTGCTATTTAGGTTGTTACAAAAAAAAAAAAAAAAAAAAAAAAGAAAACTCCCTGCAAAATTCTCCTGGGAAGGTTAGATTTTGGTTTTATATATATATATAAAAGAACCTACAGAGAACATTACTAGAACATTATTTGGTTCCCAAAAAAATAGCCGAATGGAAACCATATGCTAACGTTAGGGGAACGTTTTGTGATTGCTGAGGTGTGTGTTTCATCATTGCTCTTTGTATTGCTCATATATATTGTAAGTCACCATAGATAAGGGTGTCTGCTATTAAATAAATAAACAATAATAATAATAATCATGTATTATTATTATTTGCTATTAGTCTATGGCTCTAGAATTTATAGCCACCAATGAGATAAATCATCTCTGCCTTCTTATGGCTATTTAGTGTAAAGGTGATTTGGGTAATTAATTGCAGTGACTTGTTTTGACTTTAGTAGGCGTCTGATTTAATGAGGCCAAGCCAGACTGTTACTTCCCACATTAGTTTAATAATTAATTAATTTGTTAATTGATACAAGAAAGGGCGGTGGCTCGATTAGGGGAGGCTATATTGGCCTAATAGTTGAATATTAATTTATATAAATCTCATATCTTGGTTATTATGCTACTTGTAAATAATACAAATGAATGTGGTGGTTGGTTGAGTGAGTGGGGTGCAATCACTGATGCTGCCCACCTGGGGGTCACAACAGTTACTCTGCATAAGTGGCTTGCCAATGTTCAGAAAATCTGTCCAGTGACCCAATTATATATAACCACCCCAATACATTTGATTTTTTTTTAGGTATATCATTACAGACCTTTAAGAATGGTGAGAAACAATAAGGTATGATACAAAAAATGTCTTTATTTGTAAGAATAATTCAAATAAACATACCCACACTGATGGGGGAAAAGACAATGATACAGTCTGAGTTTATGTTAGCAGAAATAAAAGCTAGATTATTTGAATTTTCTTCCATTAATCGCCATATATAGTTATGAAATGTAAACAAAGCTTACATTAAAAGTATCCCAGAATAGAGGTCTGTAACCCGACCCGGACCCAACAGGACACGAGAACCCGGTGGGTTTTCGGGCTGGGTTCGGGTCAGTTTTTAAAGTAGGACTTCAGGTTCGGGTCGGGTTCAGGTTTGTAATGAATGAAAAAAGGGGCTTCCGTGCCTTGTTAAAACTGTGTATGTTTATTGTTTCAGTACTGTTATGAATGTTGCCTATATGCTTACATAAAATACAGCCTATTGCAACAGTACTTTCTAGAAGAAATTAGATAGTAAGCAATTTCGGGTTCAGGCTTAAAATCTGACGTTATTGTTCGGGAGGGTTAGGGTCGGGCCACATGGACTCGGGTACGGGTCAGGTTTCATTTTAAGGCCCGTGCAGACCTCTATCCAGAATACTCAAATATATATATATATTTTTTAGCTTCCTCGGATTGATTACATTCATAAGTCATGGACATTGCAATTAACAGCACAATATATTTGAATCCCCTTGATACAATATGTACTTTTATATGATTTCCTTTGAAAGCTTGATTTGTTAACTCACTCCATACACAGGGGTTGTTTTGCTTTGAACTTGTAAACCTGTTCTTACACTTTGGCTTCCTCGATTTTAAGCCTTACATTTTCATAAACCACACCCTTCCAGGTGCCGTTCTCAGTGAACATCTCAACCTGTCCATTGGCCTTGGTCTTCTTGATTGTAGCTGTGAAGGGAATCTCAGCATGATCATCCTTGTTGACCATCAGTTTCACTGTGATCTTGGTTTTGGGAGGAATTGTGATGGCAGTCTCCTCTGACATGGAGATGGTTTTCTCTTTTGAGGAGCTGGTGCCATACTGTCCTGAGTATGAGATGGTGACTTCGGCACTTAATAATAAAAAACCAAAAGACACAGTAGTGGACAGCCCCCAGGTGTGGGTCCAAGTCGTGGTCTCTGTGACTGTATCCATCCAGTTTAGTTTGAAGGTGTGTGATTGATTCACGCTGCTTTCATTAATGTAGCAATCGCTTTTCACCATAGATGGCTTGTCGCTCAGGTCTGGGATTTTGCCAAAATCTATATTGACAATTTCAAACATGGGGCTAATGATATCCCCGATACTCAGTGAAAATTCACAACATTCATCAACACCGTCTTTAACAGCTTCAATGTTCTGATTATCTCGAAAACATCTACTTAAGAACAGGCCATTGTCGGCTCTAAATATGACTTTGCCATTCCTGGTGAAGACACTGAACTCACAGCATTCATCAGGCTTAGCCTTGGCTGCCTCGATATGGTCGACTCCAGACCTGTGAATTCGACTGAGGTAAACACCCCTCTGGTCTTTGAGCCGGACTTTCGAATCATCGACTTTCTCCACTATGAATTTGCACCAATAGTCTTTGGTGGTCTTGGCAGCTTCTATGTTATAAATATTTGATCTTCGATTAATACAGCTGAGGAACTGGCCATTGTCAGCCTGTAGAGCCACACCCTCTTCAGCACCAATATAAGCTTCCAGTGGACCAAAACCAGCAACTACCAGATTGTCAGACTGTTTCAGCAAATGTATGTAACAAGCAAATACAATGTAACAATTAAGAACAATATCATTTGAAAACTACTACTACTAATAATAATGTTTTTGTTTGTAATACTATAAAATTGTTGCGAGACAACTTTTCCAATCTAGAAATAAAATATTTGATGAACTTATGTCTGCATGTCTTACCATTTTCAGTCTTTATTTTCAAATCCCTTTTTGCTTAGACCTGCAGGAGACAAAATGGCTTTACTTACACAATACAATATGTATGAAACAATTACTGAGTCATACAGAGAAGAAGTATAGGTGAATGAAAAAAGATCAATAAAATTAAAATGATTAAAAAAAGACTTATAAACCAACCAAAATGTATACATACAGTACATAGGCTAAATTAGATAAATAATCGAAAATAATAAAATAAATATATTTTTATATATGAAAAAGATGTATTCTTTATAAGTCATGGGTAAGGAAAGTTCTCATTTTAGCATGTATGAAATTATATACAATTTGATTTGAGTGTCTCTTATTTTACAACTTCAAAAGTTGTAAAATAAACTTTATTTTATAAATAGCTCTTCCTGTCAAAATGGTTGTGTGGATAAATGAACAAGACCGGGCAACAGGAATTACTCAGGCCAGATTTTATTCTGCATGAATAGAGACAAATTAATCAAAATAAGCTCGAATCTGTGGCCTTCTCTCACAACTGGAACACCAGCCTGTCCGTGAAAAGCATTATTTTAGCCACAGAGCTTGGACACTCATGCTTAATGAACTCTCTCCAAAAATACATGCTCCATATCATTCACACAAACTTCATACATGTCTGAATAAGATTAAAGTGCATTTAAGAACAAAATTACATGTTTTATTACAATAAACAAAACCCATATCAAACTTTTTAGACGGAGCTTCAGCACAACTAACCTCTCTTCTGTCTCGCTTACGGCGAACTGAAGGAGAGCAACCGGAACCGGAACATAAGTCTTAAAGAGCCACGCGCCATTTTTAACAATACTGAAAAAGTACCATATAACCATAGAAACATGACATCTCAAATAAAAGAAATCAATATTAAAAGACTAAATTAAATGAAATATTAAAAGAATTTCCAGAATACAAAATAATTATATAAATATAACAAATGATAATAACAAAAAGAGAGATTTTGTGTGAAATTAATAAATAAATATAACACCTGTTACAGTTGCGCAACAGAGGACTAAAGAATCTCCAAGGAAAAAGGAAAGCAACTGCACAGGACCGGAAACAGCCTCCGGTTATAATCGTAATGATTTTAAAAACCAACCAATGAGTATTAACCCACTGTTAATGTATCTGATCATAGGTCCCTGAGAACAAGAAAACAATATCAGCATTTTAAAAGAAACACTTCTAAACTTAAATGTTAAGCAAGGGCAGTGACATTGTCTTCTATTGCGGCTTTCTTTACTGGTAATGATTTTTGTAAGCTGGTCCGGGATGGGTCTATACACACAAAATGAAACTGCTTGCAGTATAGTCTAAGAGAAATTCTAAGTTTAAGTGTCTTTCCCATTCTGAGGTACAACAAAAATACTTACTTGATCCATGAAATCTCTGGAACAAAGACATTACCCAAACAATTGACCAAAATAGATTGAATTGTGTTTATATTCTATCTAAAACCCATTTAAACTAAACTATATATGACTGTGGCTTTATGACGTATTCTACTACCACCATCACGTGTTTTTTTTATATATATGGAAACACAGCACCATATTCCAGTTGTCTACATAAATTACTTGGTGAACAAATTAGTAAAGCAAATGTTATGTCATTCTGTGGGTATATAGCATATAAATGTGCATTTGAATTAGTGTAGTTTAGTTGTTTCACCACAGCTGTGGCAAATGAAAAAACACTCATTATAATAAGTAGGAGAAATGTATACTTTTCATTAAATAGCAACAATATACATCTAACCAATGTTCAGGCTCAACACTCAATATATATAATGATTTACTGGAGAAAATAAGGTGTAAATAAATACATTTCAATTAATGTAGTTTTAATGTGCATAACCAATATTTGTGTTTGCTGACAACCTCTTAAGTAATCGAATATCAAAATCTGAAGCTAAAACCAATCTGTAACTTAATATGTTTAAGTTGAATATTAATTTACATAAATCTCATATCTTGGTTATTATGCTTCTTGTAAATAATACAAATGAATGTGGTGGTTGGTTGAGTGAGTGGGGTGCAATCACTGATGCTGCCCACCTGGGGGTCACAACAGTTACTCTGCATAAGTGGCTTGACAATGTTCAGAAAATCTGTCCAGTGACCCAATTATGTATCATATAACCACCCCAATACATTTGATTTTTTTTTTAGGTATATAATTATAGACCTTTAAGAATGGTGAGAAACAATAAGGTATGATACAAAAAATGTCTTTATTTGTAAGAATAATTCAAATAAACATACCCACACTGATGGGGGAAAAGACAATGATACAGTCTGAGTTTATGTTAGCAGAAATAAAAGCTAGATTATTTCAATTTTCTTCCATTAATCACAATATATAGTTATGAAATGTAAACAAAGCTTACATTAAAAGTATCCCAGAATAGAGGTCTGTAACCCGACCCGGACCCAGCAGGACACGAGAACCCGGTGGGTTTTCGGGCTGGGTTCGGGTCAGTTTTTAAAGTAGGACTTCAGGTTCGGGTCGGGTTCAGGTTTGTAATGAATGAAAAAAGGGGCTTCCGTGCCTTGTTAAAACTGTGTATGTTTATTGTTTCAGTACTGTTATGAATGTTGCCTATATGCTTACATAAAATACAGCCTATTGCAACAGTACTTACTAGAAGAAATTAGATAGTAAGCAATTTCGGGTTCAGGCTTAAAATCTGACGTTATTGTTCGGGAGGGTTAGGGTCGGGCCACATGGACTCGGGTACGGGTCAGGTTTCATTTTAAGGCCCGTGCAGACCTCTATCCAGAATACTCAAATATATATATATTTTTTAGCTTCCTCGGATTGATTACATTCATAAGTCATGGACATTGCAATTAACAGCACAATATATTTGAATCCCCTTGATACAATATGTACTTTTATATGATTTTCTTTGAAAGCTTGATTTGTTAACTCACTCCATACACAGGGGTTGTTTTGCTTTGAACTTGTAAACCTGTTCTTACACTTTGGCTTCCTCGATTTTAAGCCTTACATTTTCATAAACCACACCCTTCCAGATGCCGTTCTCAGTGAACATCTCAACCTGTCCATTGGCCTTGGTCTTCTTGATTGTAGCTGTGAAGGGAATCTCAGCATGATCATCCTTGTTGACCATCAGTTTCACTGTGATCTTGGTTTTGGGAGGAATTGTGATGGCAGTCTCCTCTGACATGGAGATGGTTTTCTCTTTTGAGGAGCTGGTGCCATACTGTCCTGAGTATGAGATGGTGACTTTGGCATTTAATAATGAACAACCAAAAGACACAGTAGTGGACAGCCCCCAGGTGTGGGTCCAAGTCGTGGTCTCTGTGACTGTGTCCTTCCATTTTAGTTTGAAGTTGTGGGATTGATTCACGCTGCTTTCATTAATGTATGATCCGCTTTTCACCATAGATGGCTTGTCGCTCAGGTCTGGGATTTTGCCAAAATCTATATTGACAATTTCAAACATGGGGCTAATGATATCCCCGATACTCAGTGAAAATTCACAACATTCATCAACACCGTCTTTAACAGCTTCAATGTTCTGATTATCTCGACTTAAGAACAGGCCGTTGTCAGCTCTAAATATGACTTTCCCGTTTCTGGTGAAGACACTGAACTCACAGCATTTATGAGGCTTATCCATGGCTGCCGAGATATTGGGAAATCGAACAAATGGTAAATCAATTCGACTGAGGTAAACACCCCTCTGGTTTTTGAGCCGGACTTTCGAATCATTGACTTTTTCCACTATGAATTTGCACGAAGAGTCTTTGGTGCTCTTGACAGCTTCTATGTTAAAAAAACCGGAGTGATTACAGCTGAGGAACCGGCCATTGTCAGCCTGTAGAGCCACACCCTCTTCAGCACCAATAAAAGCTTGCAGTGGACCAAAACCAGCAAATACAGGATTGTCAGACTGTTTCAGCAAATGTATGTAACAAGCAAATACAATGTAACAATTAAGAACAATATCATTTGAAAACTACTACTACTAATAATAATGTTTTTGTTTGTAATACTATAAAATTGTTGTGAGACAACTTTTCCAATCTAGAAATAAAATATTTGATGAACTTATGTCTGCATGTCTTACCATTTTCAGTCTTTATTTTCAAATCCCTTTTTGCTTAGACCTGCAGGAGACAAAATGGCTTTACTTACACAACACAATACATTACATTTCATAGACTGAATAAACAATCTCATAAATGATAAAGAGGTGAAAAATGAAGAGTCAGCTTGTTCTAAACGTTATATCTGATCAATAAAATCTTCTTACACTGTAAATATAAAAGTCTTATCAGTTGAAATAATATGTTTTTACAATACAGGTATTATCAATAAAACTAAGATTTAGTGCAACCTAAGCAGACACAATGATGCAATGAAGGATGAGCTCAGCCTTATTTACTCACTGAATAGAACAGCTCCTCCTTGAGTTGCCACCCGTCCCGTAAAATATGGGATCGTCCCGTATTTAAAGATGAAATGATGTGTCCCGTATTAAGCTGGTCAGATGGCGTCACGGTGAAATCGTTCCAGATCGCTAATTTAACATTGATGTTGGAAACGTTGCTTACTGTGGGAAAAGGGACCATCTGAAAAGTTACAACATTGTGTTAAAACGAGCTAATCCTGTGGAGGGTGTGGTAAGGGACCGTCTGACAAGTCCACACGTTGTTCTAAATATGTGGATTTTTCCCATAAATATTCAATAAGACGTACAAAATTACACAGATCGAAAAATGTATGAAACAATTACTGAGTCATACAGAGAAGAAGTATAGGTGAATGAAAAAAGATCAATAAAATTAAAATGATTAAAAAAAGACTTATAAACCAACCAAAATGTATACATAAATACGCTAAATTAGATAAATAATCGAAAATAATAAAATAAAATATATTTTTATATTTGAAAAAGGAGGTATTTTTTATAAGTAATGGGTAAGGAAAGTTCTCATTTTAGCATGTAAGAAATTATATACAATTTGATTTGAGTGTCTCTTATTTTACAACTTCAAAAGTTGTAAAATAAACTTTATTTTATAAATAGCTCTTCCTGTCAAAATGGTTGCGCAACAGAGGACTAAAGAATCTCCAAGGAAAAAGGAAAGCAACTGCACAGGACCGGAAACAGCCTCCGCGCAGGGGGTTATGGGAATCGTAGTTCGTGCTTTCTCTTCCTCGCTGAACTTTCTGTGCAAGAGTTTCTGGAGTACTGGCGATAATTAGCAGGAATTCCTGCATCCATTTCTTTTTCTGTTTGTCTTTAAAATATAAGTAATAATGTTCCTGTTTGTGTTAATCTGAGATCAGCTGTACAAAACTTCTTTTCCAATTATCAACTGCTCTGTTTTGGCACATGAGTAAAATGTAGAAGCTATGTGGTTGGAAAATAAGCATGATATAGTGAATATTGTATTATAGTTATAATTGTGAAGTTAATTTTTGCTGTATATTATCATGTTATGTTTGAAAAATGGTCCATTCTAGGTGCATGTAAATGTTTGTAGACCAATAAAGCACACTAGGGAACAGAACGCTTGCCCTTAAATGTACGAGTTTGAGCTTTTTTGGCCTCAATATATCTGACATTTGCTGAAGATGTACAGTATTTCTGTTAAAACCCCAGTCCACATACTAATAGACTAAATGTGACTTTCTGTTCGAATACATTTTTAATACACATTTTGTTCCAAATACCATAGTTTGTGTTGTAATTGTTTTGGTAGGAAATTGTTATTTTAGCTGTTGTTCAGTATCTTTCCCTCGCTCTGTATCTCCTGCGTCTGCTCATTATTTATTTATCCAGGCTCTTGGGGAAGAGATGAAGAAGCTGCTGATTCCCAAAAGCTGTACCTCCTGCTTGATGATGAATGGTTGAAGAATTCGTCTCCTCTTAAAGGCTGTTTAGGACACTGATAACTTGGTACGACTGTGAGACACACACACATTGATCCTGGTGTAATGCATCTCTTATGCCTCTTTGGAAACTGACAGAGAGTTGGTCTTCCCCCTTTTGAAGCTGTTAAACAAACATGCAGTAGGGAGTAGGCAATACTTTTACTCAAGGACATCAACAGTGTAGGGCTTTACTGGTTGTTTAGATCAGTGTTACTATCAGAAATAAGTAATAATTATTTCTGTAGTTATTAATCAATATTTAAATTAATTAATTGGATCTAATTCATTAAAACCTCATATGGGACTCCAGTAAATGTAGTGTGCTACGTTTAGGAGCAAGTTTGGTTATTAGCAATAATTAATAATTATCAAAGATAATCATTAATTGTTAACGTTGATGAAACATTAATTAAAATTAACACTAGCTTGTTGATCATTCAAATTCAATCAAAGATAATTATCAATTATCAAAAATCAATAGAATATTAATAAGGATTAACATTGATGGGGCACCGCCCTGGAATCAGGGACTAATAACTAAATAGTAAAACAGTCTCAATATTGGATTGTTTTCTTAGGAAAATCGGAATCCGAAGAATATCGATTTTTGGGAAAAAAAAAACAATGAATGAAGGTTTGAATCCGAGCACTGACATCCTGTCAGCATGACACAGGCGTATGCAAAACAAACCAAAACACTTCTCTTTGTAATATAAACAAAGTTTATTTATGCAGTAATATCAATTAATAATTAATACAATGCAGTCAATAAACTTCCGACTTACAACTACAAACTAAACAGTGATATGATTAGATATGGAAATAAAAATAATCCTATAACACATAAGGTGTGTGTGTGACTGTGTGTGTGTGTGTGTGTGTGTGTGTGTCAGTGTGGTTAGTGAGAGAGAGAGAGAGAGAGAGAGAGATTATCAAGTGACAGCCCGAAAGCTGATTTCGCGATAGCTGGAGAGAAAACAGCTGTTGTTCACCACTCAGAGACGTGGTTTTACGAGCGGGGCTCGTAAAAGTCCTGCGTTATTTGACTCTTTAATGGATGAACTCAGTTGCTGTCTCACCTGCGATGGCGAAAATGCACAACAATCCAATTTGGTTGGACCACAATACAGCAAAACAAATTCGTGAAAACCTCTTACTTGAATCGAATGAGGACACAGGTAGAATGTGTTTTCCTCCGTCCTTTAACTTTGACCCGGTTCCTTGAGGCTCGGGTGATGACGGGAGGCCCGCTTTCGGCAGGCGGTACGGCTGTTGATTCTCGGCGGGCTGGCGGAGAACTCAGAAATGTCGACTTGATTGAAGATGGAAGAGAAATCTTTAATCTCTTCACTTCTGTAGGCCAACGGATGAAGATGCGAATTGCTCGGCGGTCTCCTTCGGATCCGTTAGAGTGTTCGGTTGAACACAGAGTAATCTCAACTCATCCAGCGAGATGGAGATTGTATGGCTACAGTTTCAAGTCGGACATTACTTCCTTAAGCCACGAGGTTGCACCGGAGAGCAGCAAAAAGCTACGTCCGTATTCGGTGAACGAAGTCGCTGGAAGCGAAATCTTTAAGCATTTCAGAATTATTTGAAGTCCTGATGATGTCATGTTTGAGGGACGTTCTGTTGTGTGCCTCATCCAATAGGAGTTGAGAGCTCGATCCTTTAGAGGGCAAGGCTTCATGGATCTGTAGTCTGTTTTGGACTCCCTTTGTTTGATTTTGGCGCGATTTTTATCAGTAAAATTTACGACTTAGAAGGTGGGGGCTTGAGTTATGTTTTTATGACTGTTAGGCCTGCCTTTGTCTTCTATCTGAACACATGAGGCCCAACATTCCCCCCTTTGTTCTGAAGAGTTGGTTGTTGTCCAGCATCTTTAGAGCAACTGAAGGGCCGAACAGTTCTTGTCGGTTCACAGTAACCTGTGGGTTACGCCATCCATGTATTCCTGATAGGAAAGAGAAATGGTTGCACAGTCCATACAGTTCATTAGAGTTCACAGAGGTTTTATCGTCTGGACAGAGATTGAGGCACATCTGGGCATAGAACTTCTAGCTAAATCTAAAACTACATTCATCACACATAAACATTTCCAGTTATTGGAATGCACAGCATTAACCATAACACAATCCTTTGTTGTTCTTTGGTCATAACACAAAATCAAAGTAGAACCTGACATTGGTTACTAGGAACAAAATGTTAGAGGAAAGGAGGGTTAAAGGTTAAAAGGCTTATCCTTGGAAATGATGGGTTTAACCTGTGGGATGGGCTCAGACTGGTGTGTGAAACGCGGCTGTATGAGAAGTGAGTCCAATCTGGCCTGTAGGTGTTGAATGTACCTGTACATGGCGTGTGCAATAATTGCGATGATGATCCAACCACTATGGAGGAGCCAGAGGGCAATCAAACTGATAGGGTGTTCTCGTTAAGATGACGATCTGCTTATGTGACTATGAAACATAGTGGTCAAGCCAGTTGGTTTGAGACTGAACTTCACTAATTGCATCCCTTCAGCCTGAAGCTGCTTTTGAAGGGTGTCATCAACGGTGAGGCTGTGACCTCTAAATGCGTCCATGATCTCAATTTCTGCGTCATGTTTGTTGACGTTGAGATGATGGAGGACAATATCGTCAGTGTGCACGATGGCTCTTTGGGAAACCATTAAGAACACATTTTGGTTTGGTAACCTTAGTTTAGTGGCCTTAGCTTAGTGGCTGTATCATGGCAGTCGTATGACTTCGGTGGCTGGTGTGTTAACGAGCCAGCGACTGCCTGCTCGCTCTACCTTTGTCTCTGTTCCTTCATCTTTGATGGACATGCTATCATGACACTTGTTCATGGAATTCGGCTCTTTGGCCGCAGAGGTAGTTAGTCACCTCTCTAACAAAGGGGTTGCGTTTTGACAAACCCAATGAATGTACTTTGTCTTGGTACACATGTTTAGGTTAGAGATAAAGTAGAGCGAGGGGTCCTCATCATGGTAGGCGAGTGTTGGTGGTGTTTTGAGGTGAATGTGTACATTACCTCTCTGAAAACCAACATTAAATACAGATTTTAGTCTATATATATTCTGCCTATGACGGTAGATTGAGGATAAATCCTATTTTGAGGTTCTGAGGATTTACATGGTTTGGAATTTCAATGCCAAAACTATATGCCATGTGTATCTGTGAAGGTTGCACAACGGAGATAGTAGCAGATCTAAGGATTTGTTCGACAAGGTCTTGGGAGACCAGGTAAGCTGGAATCCTTCCACCACTCAGACTGTTGACTGAGGAGCTAATTTCCCTGAGGAGGTCCTGCATTAGATCTCTAACGATACACGCATAAGTTGTTTTCTCTGACAAAGTCCCTAAAGTCTGCAAAGTGTTATTGATAAGAACGGATTGCAAATTTACAGTGACTATAGTACCCTGAAGGGTTTTACCCAGGCCCTGTAATTGTTCTTATTGGAGTCGTCGTCTCTGCTGGATTTTTGGACGATGGCGACGTGTGTATCTGAAGCTGGTGAACTGTTTTCTGGACCAAGTGGTCTCGGTATGTCAACCTGAGCCCACATGTGTCCGCGACGGCAGACAATGAGCGGAGCCAATCGGTTCAGTAGGTCCTGGCCAAGTAACAGTGGTTCCGTATTAATGGGACACATGTAAACAGGGTCTATTAGCATCATCCCTTGAAAGATGTCAACCCAGGCCCGTTTTGTGATAGACGACCTATCTTGCGTGTAGCTTGTGATGCTTACGTTGCAGGTCTCTGTCTATAAAGGTTTACCAAGGGAGAGCTTTGCTCTAGTCACCTCTGCGAAGGTGTTGGAACCCATTAGACTATTTCGGAACCGGTGTCGAGTAGTGTGTGGGAGTTGAATGACCCATGTGTCAGGCATTGCCCTTACGGTACAGATCGCCCAAGAAGGTCAGAAAAGGAGGGTGTGGCATGTTAGGAGTGACTGTTTTGGGGAGCAACTTGGACACTGTTCCCCTTTTCCCGACCTACAAAGTAAACTTTGGCATTAACGGGAGGGGGTACATCGTCTAGTCATACTGACGAGGTTTCAGTGCCGTGTTCCTTTGAGGAGGTCGACGGACCTGGTGAACAACGGAGCACTTCAAGCTTAGTTACCAACTCAGTCAAGCGTCTCCTAATATCCTCCATTTCCTCTCTCAAATCTTGTTCTCTGAGGGGATTTGAAACCTTTTCTACCCACTCACCTTCTTGTTTGGGTTTTCGTTCGAAACGCGCATTTCTTTTCGGCTGGCGAACGTTTTGTTGTTTAGGCCTGCTGTGACCCTGGGGGTGTGTCTGGTCACCACCCCCCTGGTTCTGTTGACTACCATGCTGGCAGGGTGATCGGCGCCTCTGGGGTCCTGTTCTAGCATTCACCTTAATGCGAGGCGTTTTGTTGTCTTCAAACGCTAGGTCTGCATATGAGGCTTGGATCCCCAGGGCTCTGGCGTCGCCTTCATGCCCTCGGGCAGGGCGCACGCGTGTCTCCCATGCCAGTTGCGCGTACTTTCTGATTTCCTGCATGGTGGGGTTGCCCATTCTGCAGTGCATTGTGACGTCATATCGCACGCACTCGTGGATGTTGTGAAGGAAAAGAGACTTGAAAGCTCGTTCCTCCTCCAGACCTGGTGCATTACTTCCTTGGAAGTACGTGGTTCTCAGGCGTCTATAATACTCAGGCGGAGGCTCGTGCCTCTTCTGGGTGATGGCGAAAGCAGCTATGGTAGCGGAGGCTTCGTCGATATACAGCGAATACTCCTCGCGTAGGGCTTTACACAGAGCTGAGTAGCGGTTTCGTGTACCAGTCGGTAGCGTTTCCATGAACGCATGGACACTCCTTACCGTGGTCTTCCATATAAGCTTGAGTTTTTCACGCGACTAAGCATAAGGCAAATCAATCAGGCAGTGCTCAATTTCCCTAAGATAATTGTCAATGTTTGAATCTCGATTACTTAGGTCAAAGCGTTCTATGTCCCCTGCGAGGGACTCGAGTTGTCGAATTCGCAAGCGTTGGTGTCGGTATGACCACGGGTCGTCCGAGTCATCCGAAACATCATAGTCACTCGGATCGCTATAGCGATGAGGATGACTTCCTTCCCTTCGTGGTGGGGAAGGAGTCCAGTCGACACGTGGGGGTGGACCCCGGGTTGCGTACAGCTCCCTGGCTAATGGGATATTTGAGCCGCTTACACCACTCTGGGCTTGAAAATAATTGTCCCCCGTCCATGGTGTGGAATCAGTCGGTTTGAAACGCACGGTGGCGTGACTGAAAACTGACTGGGGGGGGGGGCAACTATAAGGAGGGGCACCTGCATCCAACCAGCGGGCGCTGGAGGATTTTGAAAGGTGTCTTGGAGGACGAAGTCAGAGACTGTACCACTAGGGGCAGCTCGGCTCCTAGCGTGTGTTCCTGGGTTTCTCAGGGGCACATTTCTATGCGTAGCGCTAAAAAGGGAGCCCTCTTCTATGTCAGATGTCGTGCGGTGTATTTCAGCTGCACTTACCTGATCTGACTCTACTTTAAGCTGGGCAGCTTGAAGCTGCCTGCGCAGGGCTTCGTTTTCCTCCTGCATCCGGGCATTATCTTCCTGTGCCTGGACTTTCTCAGCTTGAGTGCACCTAATTTCTTGGTGCAGGCTGAGATTTTCATTCTGCACCGCATGATAGCTGCTCTGCAGCTGTGCGAGCTGGGCCTGGTGCTCGGCGGTTTGCAGTTGGGTTTTGCGGTGATGAAGAAGGAACATTTGGCCCACTAGGTCCAGGATTTTGCGCATTGGCTTCCCGACCGGGTTGTTGACATAATCAACTAGTTCCTGCAATGCTTCATCACAACGACTAATATTGTAGCCATTAAGGTTATTTCTCTCCTCTATGGAGAGACGGAAGACAGCAGCAACTACATCCTGCAGTGCTGGGTCGACTAACCTCTGTGGAGCTTCAGCTCCAGTCACGCAGGGCGATTGGTGACTCATTTTACTGGGGCCGTAAAAATTCTTGTGATAGTGGCTCTGACAGCTTGTTGTTTTACAGTTGATATAATGCTAACACAAAAGCACAGTTGAGAGGCTTCAACCTGTGGCTTATGGTCTACTGTTATGTAATGTGCAAATTTCACTGTGTTCTCTCTTTGGTGGACGTCAATGAAGTGACTTGGCACCTCTCTGTAACATTTAGATGAAAGCGATAGGAGTTAAATAACAACAACAGCAGATTTTAAGCAGACTATAGTAAATTTACCAACCCCTAATTCACTCTTAAGAGCACTTTCACACCACACTGGCTTATGTTTGGCAAGTTTTGAGAAGTAAATTGTCAAACAGAACCAAACTTTGAAGTAAGGATTTCAAGTTATTACTTTGGATTCTTATGCATACACACTGTGACAGAACTGGCACGTAGGATGCCTCACACGGGGTACCAATTCTTATGTAGGGCTTTACTGGTTGTTTAGATCAGTGTTACTATCAGAAATAATTAATAATTATTTCTGTAGTTATTAATCAATATTTAAATTAATTAATTGGATCTAATTCATTAAAACCTCATATGGGACTCCAATAAATGTAGTGTGCTATGTTTAGGAGCAAGTTTGGTTATTAGCAATAAATAATAATTATCAAAGATAATTATTAATTATTAAAATCAATAGAACATTGATGAGAATCAATGTTAGCTTTTTTTTAATCCTTTAAATCAACAATTATCAAAGATAATCGTTAATTGTTAACGTTGATGAAACATTAATTAAAATTAACACTAGCTTGTTGATCATTCAAATTCAATCAAAGATAATTATCAATTATCAAAAATCAATAGAATATTAAAAAGGATTAACATTGACGGGGCACCACCCTAGAATTAGGGACTAATAACCAAATAGTAAAACAGTCTCAATATTAGATTGTTTTCTTAGGAAAATCGGAATCCGAAGAATATCGATTTTCGGGAAAAAAAAACAATGAATGAAGGTTTGAATCCGAGCACTGACATCCTGTCAGCATGACACAGGCATATGCAAAACAAACCAAAACACTTCTCTTTGTAATATAAACAAAGTTTATTTATGCAGTAATATCAATTAATAATTAATACAATGCAGTCAATAAACTTCCGACTACAAACTAAACAGTGATATGATTAGATATGGAAATAAAAATAATCCTATAACACATAAGGTGTGTGTGTGACTGTGTGTGTGTGTGTGTCAGTGTGGTTAGTGAGAGAGAGAGAGATGATTAAGTGACAGCCCGAAAGCTGATTTCGCGATAGTGGGAGAGAAAGCAGCTGTGTTCATCACTCAGAGACGCGGTTTTACGAGCGGGGCTCGTAAAAGTCCTGCGTTATTTGACTCTTTAATGGATGAACTCAGTTGCTGTCTCACCCGCGATGGCGAAAATGCACAACAATCCAATTTGGTTGGACCACAATACAGCAAAACAAATTCGTGATAATTAATACCCTGAGTATTAATACCCTGAGTATTAATAAGTAGTGGACATGGCGGTCCGTAAACTGTACAAGCAAAAACCTTGAAACACAAGAATAACACGCTATAATATTCTATCTCTGCCCACACGTAAACCTCTTACTTGAATCGAATGAGGACACAGGTAGAATGTGTTTTCCTCCGTCCTTTAACTTTGACCCGGTTCCTTGAGGCTCGGGTGATGACGGGAGGCCGTTTCCTCGCGCTGTCGGCAGGCGGGACGGCTGTTGATTCTCGGCGGGCTGGCAGAGAACTCAGAAATGTCGACTTAATTGAAGATGGAAAAGAAATCTTTAATCTCTTCACTTCTGTAGGCCAACGGATGAAGATGCGAATTGCTCGGCGGTCTCCTTCGGATCCGTTAGAGTGTTCGGTTGAACACAGAGTAATCTCAACTCGTCCAGCGAGATGGAGATTGTATGGCTACAGTTTCAAGTTGGACATTACTTCCTTAAGCCACGAGGTTGCACCGGAGAGCAGCAAAAAGCTACGTCCGTATTCGGTGAACGAAGTCACTGGAAGTGAAATCTTTAAGCATTTCAGAATTATTTGAAGTCCTGATGATGTCATGTTTGAGAGACGTTCTGTTGTGTGCCTCATCCAATAGGAGTTGAGAGCTCGATCCTTTAGAGGGCAAGGCTTCATGGATCTGTAGTCTATTTTGGACTCCCTTTGTTTGATTTTGGCACGATTTTTATCAGTAAAATTTACGACTTAGAAGGTGGGGGCTTGAGTTATGTTTTTATGACTGTTAGGCCTGCCTTTGTCTTCTATCTGAACACATGAGGCCCAACAACAGTTATTATGTACCAAGTTAGACATGATCTAAAAAGTATTACCTAAGATTGGCAAGTACGGCCTGGATCTCTGAAGAACCATAGACAATATTGTATTGAGTCATTAAAAAACAAAGAAACTGTTTTCAGTGGTTTTCTTACAGAGAGTAAAAAGTCTGCGTATTTGTTAAATTGACTAATTAGCTTCCTTGATGCTTTTCATATAAGAGGAATCACACCATGTCTTATGTTAAAACTGGTCAAACATATGTTCCCCTACAAAAAAAGTTCTCCAGTAAAAGGTAGTTTCAGATGTAAAATAATGTAAAAATATTTGTTCTATACTTTATTTTAGGAAATACAATTTATATATTGCTTTCCAAAAAAAAAAAAAAAAAAAATGGAATTCAGAATGCAAAAGGTATAATGAAGGTTAGATTATTACATTCAGTGGGGAGGAACTGCTTAAAAGAGAGAATACTCGAAATTAGGGGTGTGACGATTCGCTCTGACAACGATTAGATTACGATTCTTTACCTAACGATTACGATGCATTGTGAAATTTGGTCTTGATTCGATTATTTCGGAACGATTCAGGTGTCCTTCAGGTGCCTTTTGGCAAACTCCAGGTGGGCTGTCATGTGCCTTTTACTGAGGAGTGACTTCCGTCTGGCCACTCTACCATACAGGCCTGATTGTTGGAGTGCTGCAGAGATGGTTGTTCTTCTGGAAGGTTCTCCTCTCTCCACAGAGAAATGCTGGAGCTCTGTCAGAGTAACCATCGGGTTCTTGGTCACCTCCCTGACTAAGGCCCTTCTCCCCCGATTGCTCAGTTTGGCCAGGCGGCCAGCTTTAGGAAGAGTCCAGGTGGTTCCAAACTTCTTCCATTTATGGATGATGGAGGCCACTGTGCTCATTGGGACCTTCAATGCTGCAGACATTTTTCTGTACCCTTCTCTAGATCTGTGCCTCGATACAATCCTGTCTCGGAGGTCTACAGACAATTCCTTGGACTTCATGGCTTGGTTTGTGCTCTGACATGCACTGTTAACTGTGGGACCTTATATAGACAGGTGTGTGCCTTTCCAAATCATGTCCAATCAAATGAATTTACCACAGGTGGACTCCAATCAAGTTGTAGAAACATCTCAAGGATGATCAGTGGAAACAGAATGCACCTGAGCTCAATTTTGAGTGTCATGGGAAAGGCTGTGAATACTTATGTACATGTGATTTTTGTTTTCCGTTTTTTTTAATTTTTTTTTTTATTTATTTTTATAAATTTGCAAAGATTTCAAACAAACTTCTTTCACATTGTCATTATGGGGTATTGTTTGTAGAATTTTGAGGAAAATAATGAATTTAATCAATTTTGTAATAAGGCTGTAACATAACAAAATGTGGAAAAAGTGAAGCACTGTGAATACTTTCTGGATGCACTGTATATATATTTTTTAAATATACCCAAAAAAGATTCAAAGTTTTTACTGAACATTCTTAGATTAGACAGCACAGAAATGCACCAGACATGAGCACTAGAGTCACAGATGCATTTAGGATTAAGGAGGGTTCTTATATGTGTGGCTGCATACAAACAATGCAATACATGATAAGCACTATAGATATTATGAATAGGTTACATATACACATAATGTGGTACATATAGATATGTTACATGCATAATAGATATCCGATAATAATAAAAAATAACAAAGTCTGATGCAACATAATGACTTGATGCAAACACACAAACAGACAGTAAACCGTTAAATAAGTTTGATAGATTTGCATATAATGTAACGTTAAGATATTGCACCAATAATTAAAGATACAATATAATGTGCAAGCAGATAAGATCCATGTTTAAATCGAGCAGGGTCATCGATTAAAAAACTGTGTAAAGGCGGTTACACAGGATGTGGTTACTACTGGATAATAGGACTGTAAGGACTGTATTAGGGGAGGTTCAGATTATCTCGTCTTCCTCTTGGGGTGTCGTTCAGAACACAATCCTCCATCAGAAAAGCCAGATTCAGTTCAAAGGGGTTTATTCAATACTGAAGATGACACACAGGTGGGTAATTCGTTTTCTGTGTGTTTACATGTGGTTCTACAATAAAGCAGAAATAAAGAAATATATTAACATCCAAACTATAAAATCTTATGAATGTGTGCGGAGAGGACCAGCCTGCCGCATTACAAACATGCTGCAGAGGGGCACCCCCTGCCAAAGCTTTAGAAGAAGCAACCCCCCTGGTAGAATGAGCCCTGATGCCTACTGGAGATGCTTAACCGCGTGCCTCATAGGCAAGGGCAATAGCATCCCTCACCCAATATGACATTGTCTGATTTGTGGCGGTCGCCCCCCTATTATGGCCCCCATGACAAACAAATATGTCGAACCAGGCGAGAGATAGCCCGCGAGCGTCTCGTCTACCTGTGGCATCATTGTATTCCCCCGTGCCTTAGCACCCATGATAGTCGCATATGTCAATGTCGAAAACACAAAGATATGGGAAGTATAAGGTTTCCTCCATGAACGAGTTAACTCGTCATGGAGATCTTCAAAGAAGGGGAGAGACTGATTTTGTGTTCCCTTCCCCTGGCCACTAGACAGAAATCTGTCTTCTAGTTTCGATCGTTTGGGGGTCTCTTGTTCGCATGGCCAGTCTAGTTGTAATCTGGCCACCGCACGAGTAACCACCTCGAATAATTCCTCAACCGCTTTGTCATCACGTGAGGAATGTTCAGAGGTAGGCAACTCAAAGTCTGCGGACCCAAGAGATTCATCGTCCCCCTCATGAACCGAAGAGGCGGCGGGGCGCATTTCGAGATCACGCGAGGGACAAACTGGATCTGGAGAGAGGGATGGACCCGTCTCTCGCTCCTCAGCCAGATCCATACGCGACCTCCACAATGGAATGGTGGGTGCTGGGTCTTGGAAGTAAGCTAGACAAGCGCACAGCGTCTTCACTGTGAACAGCTCACAATGCTCACACTCGCCTCGCTCCAATGCAAGAGCAGCTTGCTCTTCCCCCCAAAAAACAAAACTGGTGTGTCCGATTCAGCCACAGGACGTAAGCATGGAAACACACACCGTTTGCTTTGTTGATTGCTCATTTTTTCTTTCTTTTGTCTTTTCCACACTTGAATGACAGAGAAAGAGAAAGTTTTCTGCACACTGCCTGACAAATCTAACTCCTATCAGAAGAAAAATAGAGAGCTGAGAAGCTGTAGAAGCACAAACACAACACAGAGTGGTCTGAAGACAAAAGACCTGATGATGCACCTGTGGCACATCTATTTATTGCCCCTGGTACTGGCGCATTCTGATGATGTCACCAACAGAGGCTATAAAGGTTCTAGTCAATTTCATTGACGTGTTGCACACATATTCACAGCTGGTCACTTCTAAAGACATTCCCGTAAGCGCTTTATCAAGCGCAGCATTAAGTGTAGCTTTTGACAGGGAACAAGAACATCTGATTATAGGGAATTTCCATCATGTAACGTGAAATTAAATTTCATACCAAAACTCCAATAATGAGTGATTCCCAGTACTATTGGCATAGAAACATAAGAAAACATATGAATAATGTGCTGAGAGCACGCGCCACTCGACGCTCACATTGTTCATATCAATGAACTTAATAACAAAATAAACGTCATATTAACACTGTGACTGAAAATGATCATCTGCTAAATAAACAGGTTTCTCACAATCATTTATAGACGCACACTTCAGCACACACATTCAGATATATTCACTCTGATGCAGAATGAGTAAGATTGACTGGTGTCTTTCCAACAGGTACAGAGTTTCCGATTCATTTTGGGACGGTGAGAGAGGTGTGAGGTGACTAAACGGAGGCGCTTCTGCTTGTCAAGCTGGTTTACGTGAATTAAATTGCATTTTCATGCAGGACTTTTTGCGGCACACACTGCCAAAGATATTTGTGTGGCTGCTGCGTGACATTGACCAATTACAGGTGATTGAGCAAGCATGACAGTATGTGTGTGCGGGTGTGTTTTAGTGAGTATATGTGTATGTGTTATTATATCAGTATATACTGTATACAATTGTTGATAACAAGAGCACAACAACAGCAACTTTCATAACAAACAGGCATACAAAATGTGTTTGATCATATTCATAAACTTCCCTCATGGAAAATAAACTCAGAATATTATTTTTTAAATAGCATAAGGCTTGTTTTTGGGAGTACACATTCAGTACTTTTTATACAGATTCAATTATCATGCATAGATAGATATTTATTTGAAAGATCGATGCACCGCAATGCATCGATGCATTTTCACACCCCTACTCGAAATGGCAGAAATGCCAGAGTCAGCTGTCACATTTATGAACAAACTCTCAAAAAATGATAGTCTTTCTCCTGTTGGGTTTTGTTACCAACATGTTGGAACAGGTTTAATCAGTTCACATTTTTCAGTTGTATTGGTATTTTTTGTCCAGCATTAGCTTTCATGGTCAAGGAGACATTCTTAGTCGTTTTCTTTTGCAGCTTGTTATATATTTGTGCACTTCACCTTAATTAACGTTCCCGTATTGCTCTTTTTTGTTCCTGTGTAGCACAGCAAGCTCTGAAACACTTGAATCCGGATTTTTACATCCTTTGTTACTTGGTATCCTTGGTTACCTTTCGCAACTTTACTTCCATTAACCCTGTATCCTCTGCATCACTTCAAATATCTTTCTGTACAGACGTCATGCAACTTTCCTGTCCAACTGACATCCTCATGAGCTACAACAAAACCATCTCAAATGCCCAAATAATCTTAAAACTACAGGACCCCGCCTTGAGCCTTTTTACAAGAAAACTGGTCTATGTGTTCAAGTCTCTGATGCTGGCATATAGAACAGTCACTGGGTCTGCACCAGCATACCTAAAATTATTTCTGCAGAGCTACACACCCACTAGAAGTCTGCGGTTGGCTAAGGAGCGTCGCCTTGTTGTACCAACACAAAGAGGCACCAAAACACTTTCCCGGACATTCGGCTTCATCGTACCACATTGGTACAATGAACTTCCCAACTCCAACTGTGAAGCTAACTCACTCTCTGTCTTCAAAAAATGACTAAAAACACATCTTTTCCATGAGCACTTAACCAGTCACAAAAACAACAACAACAAAACAATTCTTGTTGCACTTTTAATCTGTTTTGAATACTACTAATCTGATGCTAATGAAACTTTGTAATATGGCACTTTTTGTACCACTGTCTCCTTAAGATGATTCGCTTATGTTTTTCCTCTTATGTAAGTCGCTTTGGATAAAAGCATCTGCCAAATGAATAAATGTAAAATGTAAACGTCTCCCTGATCAGTTGGTCGATATAAATAGTGTCCTGGTCAGACCCTGCGCTATTGTTCGTAACCTTGGCATTATCATTGACCCCACACTTTCTTTCCACACTTACATCTCCTCTCTCACTAGAACTGCTTCTGTCATCTCTGTAACATTGTGTGACTCCGCTCCATTCTTATCACCAAAGATGCAGAAACTCTTGTTCATGCCTTTATTAATTCTCTACTTGACTATTGTAATGCCCTCTTCTCCGGCCTTCCGACTAAAACAATAAACAAACTGCAATACATCCAGAATTCAGCAGCTAGGGTTCTCAAATACTCAAAGAAATCCTCTCACATCACTCCCATATTTTGTAGGCTATACTGGCTGCCTGTCTCCTGTCGTATCAATACAAAATTGTCCTTACAACATTCAAAGCTTTACATGGTCTTGCCCCCTCATATATCACTGATCTCGTCCACCGCTACACCCCATCCCGCTCACTCAGGTCATCTGATTTGGGCCTAATACTCATTCCACGTTGCAAGCTGACCTCACTAGGTGGTAGGGCTTTTTGCACACTTGCCCCTTCACTTTAGAACTCTATTCCTCAGTCCCTCCGTGATCTCACCTCCATACATGATTTCAAAATCAATCTCAAAACATACCTCTTTGACCTATGCTTCTCTGACACTTAAATTGGTTTATTTTATGTATTTATTTTTTGTGATACTTTGTGTTTACTCTCATCCTGTAAAGCGATCTTGAGTTTGAAGAAAGGCACTATATAAAATAAACGTATTATTATCATTATTATTATTTTACTTGTCAGATTTCTATGTAAAGACGAGCAAAACATCTGGTATGCTTTTAATGACCAAAGGTCAGACATTAATCATTTACAGGAACTGCTGCTATCAATCTCAGATGTTGACTTAATGTGACACACTGTACTCTTTAACCAGGCACATGCAAAGTCAGACCACTAAATTCTTGCCTTCTGAGTATGAAGATAAATCAGTTACAAAACTCGAGAGCTTGCATATTTGAATTTGAAAACTTTTACAATAAATATTTGTACTCGTAAGTTGAATTTTACACTCACAGCACCAATGTGAAAACTTGTCAAATAAAAATGTGAAGTTGAATGTTGCAATCTGCACTCACAGACAATAATTCAAAGCTTGTGTTCTGAATTCACAATTGCAGACAAGTAGTCCCAAATGTGTAAAATGACATTTACATAAATACATCTACAGACACAAACTTGTATTACACATTGACTTTTGCACTTTAATTCATTTTCACAGTACAACCACAAATTATACAATATATATATATATAGCAATTGTAACGTAGTTATAAGTTGATATTTGTAGCACCATGTTAAACCTGCCAACATGCCTACCTTAGTTTTACATCATTATGCAATGTAATGAGGTTCGGCTCGGTTGCACCCCTAGTGGTGATGCATGTAGTTGGGTTCTCCTTTGTGTATATCTCAACACATGGAGTGGGGTATACTCCTTGTTAACACACACACACACACACACACACACACACACACACACATACACTGCATTCAATGGTATGTTCTCATTCCTTTGCATATCTTGGACTTGGAACATCTTTACTAATGCGATAGTGTCAATAATGTCCAGGAGTGGGTAAATCGCTCACAATTGTTATTATCTTTATGATATCTGTTATCTCAACTAACTGTTACCTCGAGTACACCTCGACAGCACATGATGTCCAATCAATGTATCGTAATGTTCATCTATGTGTGTGGGTGTGTGTGTGTGTGTTGCACTTTGTATTGCTCTTCTATTTGGTAAGTCGCCCTGGCATCTGCTAGGCAATAAATAATAATAATAATCATGTATTATTATTATTATTATTATTTGCTATTAGTCTATGGCTCTAGAATTTAAAGCCACCAATGAGATAAAGCATCTCTGCCTTCTTATGGCTATTTAATGAGTGTAAATGAGATTTGGGTAATTATCTTAATTGCAATGACTTGTTTTGACTTTAGTAGGCGTCTGATTTAATGAGGCCAGACCATTACTTACCACATTAGTTAAATAATTAATTTGTTAATTGATACAAGAAAGGGTGGTGGATAGATTAGGGGAGGCTATATTGGCCTAATAGTTGCTGGCGCTCGTTATAATCGTAATGATTTCAAAAACCAACCAATGAGTATTAACCCACTGTTAATGTATCTGATCATAGGTCCCTGAGAACAAGAAAACAATATCAGCATTTTAAAAGAAACACTTCTAAACTTAAATGATAAGCAAGGGCAGTGACATTGTCTTCTATTGCGGCTTTCTTTACTGGTAATGATTTTTGTAAGCTGGTCCGGGATGGGTCTATACACACAAAATGAAATTGCTTGCAGTATAGTCGAAGAGAAATTCTAAGTTTAAGTGTCTTTCCCATTCTGAGGTACAACAAAAATACTTACTTGATCCATGAAATGTCTGGAACAAAGACATTACCCAAACAATTGACCAAAATAGATAGAATATAAACACAATTCAATCTAAAACCCATTTAAACTAAACTATATATGACTGTGGCTTTATGACGTATTCTATTACCACCATCACGTGTGTTTTTATTATATATTTGGAAACACAGCACCATATTCCAGTTGTCTACATAAATTACTTGGTGAACAAATTAGTAAAGCAAATGTTATGTCATTCTGTGGGTATCTAGCATATAAATGTGCATTTGAATTAGTGTAGTTTAGTTGTTTCACCACAGCTGTGGCAAATGAAAAAACACTCATTATAATAAGTAGGAGAAATGTATACTTTTCATTAAATAGCAACAATATACATCTAACCAATGTTCAGGCTCAACACTCAATATATATAATGATTTACTGGAGAAAATAAGGTGTAAATAAATACATTTCAATTAATGTAGTTTTAATGTGCATAACCAATATTTGTGTTTGCTGACAACCTCTTATGTAATCGAATATCAAAATCTGAAGCTAAAACCAATCTGTAACTTAATATGTTTAAATTGAATATTAATTTGCATAAATGGGTTATTATGCTTCTTGTAAATAATATAAATGAATGTGGTGGTTGGTTGAGTGAGTGGGGTGCAATCACTGATGCTGCCCACCTGGGGGTCACAACAGTTACTCTGCATAAGTGGCTTGACAATGTTCAGAAAATCTGTCCAGTGACCCAATTATGTATCATATAACCACCCCAATACATTTGATTTTTTTTTAGGTATATAATTATAGACCTTTAAGAATGGTGAGAAACAATAAGGTATGATACAAAAAATGTCTTTATTTGTAAGAATAATTCAAATAAACATACCCACACTGATGGGGGAAAAGACAATGATACAGTCTGAGTTTATGTTAGCAGAAATAAAAGCTAGATTATTTGAATTTTCTTCCATTAATCACAATATATAGTTATGAAATGTAAACAAAGCTTACATTAAAAGTATACCAGAATACTCAAATATATATATATTTTTTAGCTTCCTCAGATTGATTACATTCATAAGTTATGGACATTGCAATTAACAGCACAATATATTTGAATCCCCTTGATACAATATGTACTTTTATATGATTTTCTTTGAAAGCTTGATTTGTTAACTCACTCCATACACAGGGGTTGTTTTGCTTTGAACTTGTAAACCTGTTCTTACACTTTGGCTTCCTCGATTTTAAGCCTTACATTTTCATAAACCACACCCTTCCAGATGCCGTTCTCAGTGAACATCTCAACCTGTCCATTGGCCTTGGTCTTCTTGATTGTAGCTGTGAAGGGAATCTCAGCATGATCATCCTTGTTGACCATCAGTTTCACTGTGATCTTGGTTTTGGGAGGAATTGTGATGGCAGTCTCCTCTGACATGGAGATGGTTTTCTCTTTTGAGGAGCTGGTGCCATACTGTCCTGAGTATGAGATGGTGACTTCGGCACTTAATAATAAAAAACCAAAAGACACAGTAGTGGACAGCCCCCAGGTGTGGGTCCAAGTCGTGGTCTCCGTGACTGTATCCATCCAGTTTAGTTTGAAGGTGTGTGATTGATTCACGCTGCTTTCATTAATGTAGTAATCGCTTTTCACCATAGATGGCTTGTCGCTCAGGTCTGGGATTTTGCCAAAATCTATATTGACAATTTCAAACACGGGGCTAATGATATCCCCGATACTCAGTGAAAATTCACAACATTCATCAACACCGTCTTTAACAGCTTCAATGTTCTGATTACCCCGAAAACATCGACTTAAGAACAGGCCATTGTCGGCTCTAAATATGACTTTCCCATTCCTGGTGAAGACACTGAACTCACAGAATTCATCAGACTTAGCCTTGGCTGCCTCGATATGGTCGACTCCAGACCTGTGAATTCGACTGAGGTAAACACCCCTCTGGTCTTTGAGCCGGACTTTCGAATCATCGACTTTCTCCACTATGAATTTGCACCAAGAGTCTTTGGTGGTCTTGGCAGCTTCTATGTTATAAATATTTGATCTTTGATAAACACAGCTGAGGAACCGGCCATTGTCAGCCTGTAGAGCCACACCCTCTTCAGCACCAATATAAGCTTGCAGTGGACCAAAACCAGCAACTACCAGATTGTCAGACTGTTTCAGCAAATGTATGTAACAAGCAAATACAATGTAACAATTAAGAACAATATCATTTGAAAACTACTACTACTACTAATAATGTTTTTGTTTGTAATACTATAAAATTGTTGTGAGACAACTTTTCCAATCTAGAAATAAAATATTTGATGAACTTATGTCTGCATGTCTTACCATTTTCAGTCTTTATTTTCAAATCCCTTTTTGCTTAGACCTGCAGGAGACAAAATGGCTTTACTTACACAACACAATACATTACATTTCATAGACTGAATAAACAATCTCAGAAATGATAAAGAGGTGAAAAATGAAGAGTCAGCTTGTTCTAAACGTTATATCTGATCAATAAAATCTTCTTACACTGTAAATATAAAAGTCTTATCAGTTTTTACAATACAGGTATTATCAATAAAACTAAGATTTACTGTAGCCTAAGCACACACAATGATGCAATGAAGGATGAGCTCAGCCTTATATACTCACTGAGTAGAACAGCTCCTCCTTGAGCGAGAAGGGTCTGGCTGCAGACATGCAGATGCAGTCTCAGACTCACACATGCGCACTGCAGACGTGAACGCACTGGTTTTGACTGTTGATTTATGATTTTTTTCTCATTTTACAAAGTACTACTGCTGTCAACTTGGAAATTTATAATAACAATTGTTTTTTTGTTTGTTTGTTTTTTTTGCATTTCTTACATATTGTCATTAGTCAGAATGGCTACGAAATAATATGTTATTGTCCGGACCTTTGGTGGGATGGAAATGTCGAGACCGGACCTCTTGGAAATTTAATTGAATACCCCACTTTGTGCTAAAGTTTCAATAAACAATCATAATAATACACATCGATTCAAAGCAGCTTTACAGAAGATCATGCATTAACAGAAAATGAAACTGTAATAAATATAAAGTCTTAAAGAGTCATCATTGTGTAGCTTGAATAAATATGATTGTAAATTGTGTATACAAATTAAATAATTAAATAATAATTGTATTTGGAACCCCTGTGAGCAAGCCGAAGGCGATTCCAGATACTTGGGACTGATATCAGTAAGTTAGTGTAAATTAGGGTTGCGCGGTATACCGGTACTAACGAAATATCGCGGTACAAAAATTTCAAACAGTACAATATCATCTTGTTGTTAATTTCGGTATCATATTAAAGTATGCTGCCATTAGCTAAATGTAATATAAAGTGAGAGTTCTGAGATTAAATCAAAAACTATTTGAAAATAATAATAAAAAGCCTCTATATGGCCAAGTGTGATCATTAAACAGCAGAAGGATGTCATTTAATGAAATAATATACAGTCACATGCACGCCACAGTATGAATAACAAGCACCTCTCTGCCCTGTTATCTCCTTAACACATGCACACACAGGCATGCACACGAACACACACACACACACACACAGACACACATATACTTAGATAGGGGCAGTGATGGCTCAGCAGTTAAGGCTCTGGGTTACTAACCAGGAGGTTGGGGGTTCAAGCCCCAGCACTGCCAAGATGCCACTGTTGGTCCCCTGAGCAAGGCCCTTAACCCTATCTGCTCCAAGGGCACCATATCGTGGCTGACCCTGCACTCTGACCCCAGCTTAGCTGTGTAATAAATAAATACAATTGTTAGTTAATTATTATAATTAAACACACACACACACACACACACACACACACATACAGGTCATGTGGAGTTCTTACTTTAAGAAGGACAAAAGTATGCATTGCATGCTTGTTAAGTCATCTCAACATCTCAAGACAGATCTGCCATTCAGCACTGATGAGGAAAAGAAAACATTGAGTGATTACTGTGGTAACATCAACTTTAACTCTGGTATTTTTACAGACTCATATTCAAACTTCTATAAGAGGAAGATGAAGTCTTCTTCACTTTTATAACATCAATGGCAGTGATAGACTCTAAATGCATTTGGTTACTGTTTTCCCATAACAAACACAATAGTAATTTGTTAATCTTATCATTAGAAATGCCACAGTTAAAGAATGGAGTAACTGTGGCAAATATTAAAAAAGACAAGTGCTGTTCTGTTCTAATGCTCTCTGATTTAAGAGACAAATGTGGTTTCGTTTGCCTTCAGATTTTCTAAAAAACAGCTTAAATCATTAAGAGCCTGATGAAGGGAAACAAGGGGAAGCAAAGAGTTTCAAGCACAGTTCCAACTCACAAAGATGATGTGATCTAACAACATTGTCTGGTATTTAAGTTCATTTATTATAAATGCTTATTTCTTTTAAATGCATCATTTCAATTTGATAAAAAAAAATCTGTTGATTAATATTATTATTATTATTATTATTTGAAATAATGCTCGTGTTTACTTTGGTTAATAATAATCATTTTATGAAAAAATTAAAACAAAACAAATTAAAACAAAATTCTATCATATTGAATTGTGTAATCTTTAATAAAATGTAATTAATAAAACTCATAATATTTTTATATTCAATTTTTCAAGTTTTAAGATTACTCAGTTCAATTTGATGCAGTATTGTTATTAAATTAAAATTTAGTTCGCCAGTGTCAGAAATTGCCCCTGATATTTGCCCCCCTGCATCTAATTTTAGGGCATTTTTTTACCTTCATAAGGGCGTTTTAAAGAACCACTGTGCGCTGTCCTTAAAATACTTGAAAGACGTAAAATACTTGAGTCTAGTTCATACACTACCGGTCAAAAGTTTTGAAACACTTATTCTTTATTGTCTACAAAACTAATTTCAAACATTTAAGCATACGCCTTCAGATCAAAAGATTTTTAAGATCATGAGAAACATTTCAGTCAAGTGTTTCAAAACTTTTGAGCGGTAGTGTGTATTAATACATTCATTCATTATTTTGTGATCCATAAATTTAAATCAGTATCAGATCATATTTTGAGATAATATGTATTAGGCTTAGAATAAAATATTTGAAAATGTATCAGGGAATTCATTATGGGGGCAATTTTTGCCCCTATATTTAGAATTTTGGCAGAATTTGTATTCATTTTTGACCCTGCTCACCATCTAACAACACCTTAGAAACTACCCACAACACCTTAGTATCATAATGGATATTTTGCATGCAGGCACCACTTTTATTTTCTCCAGAAAATGTAAGAATTGAGTTTGTCTATATAACTGAACCACAATGTGTTTACATTTAACCTAACTCCTATTTTTCTCTGAAGTGTTTCTCAAATTCAAATCAAACTGTTACAAATATTTGCTCTACAATTCAACACGGTAGTACAAAAGCTAGATGTAAAAGCTAGGCATATAAGATGTGATAAATCAAGTAAAACAACAGTTTCCTTTTCATTCTCAAAAAAGTCACTGTTTTTCAACAGGCCAAGCAAATCTGAGTGAACCTACAGCATGAAAATTGAATTTCCTCTGGCGATATCCACCAAAGAACCTGAGCAAACATCTCCTAATCAGCTCCAGTGTGACTGTCCTAGAACAGTAAAAACATCTCATCTCATCTCATCTTCTCATCGCATCTCATCTCATCTTCATCTCATCTCATCTCATCTCATCTTCTTATCTCATCTCATCTCATCTCATCATCTCATCTCATCTCATCTCATCTCATCTTCTCATCTCATCTCATCTCATCTCATCTCATCATCTCATCTCATCTCATCTCATCATCTCATCATCTCATCTCATCTCATCTCATCATCTCATCTCATCTCATCTCATCTCATCTCATCTCCTCATCTCATCTCATCTCATCTCATCTCATCATCTCATCTCATCTCATCTCATTATCTCATCTCATCTCATCTCATCTCATCATCTCATCTCATCTCATCTCATCATCTCATCATCTCATCTCATCTCATCTCATCTCATCATCTCATCATATCTCATCTCATTATCTCATCTCATCTCATCTCATCATCTCATCTCATCTCATTATCTCATCTCATCTCATCTCATCTCATCTCATCTCATCTCATCATCTCATCTCATCTCATCTCATCTCATCTCATCTCATCATCTCATCATCTCATCTCATCTCATCATCTCATCATCTCATCATCTCATCTCATCTCATCATCTCATCATCTCATCTCATCTCATCTCATCTCATCTCATCATCTCATCATCTCATCTCATCTCATCTCATCATCTCATCATCTCATCTCATCTCATCTCATCTCATCATCTCATCTCATCTCATCATCTCATCTCATCTCATCTCCTCATCTCATCTCATCTCATCATCTCATCATCTCATCTCATCTCATCTCATTATCTCATCTCATCTCATCTCATCATCTCATCTCATCTCATCTCATTATCTCATCTCATCTCATCTCATCATCTCATCTCATCTCATCTCATCATCTCATCATCTCATCTCATCTCATCATCTCATCTCATCTCATCTCATCTCATCATCTCATCATCTCATCTCATCTCATCTCATCTCATCATCTCATCTTCTCATCTCATCTCATCTCATCATCTCATCATCTCATCATCTCATCTCATCTCATCATCTCATCTCATCTCCTCATCTCATCTCATCTCATCTCATCTCATCTCATCTCATCATCTCATCATCTCATCTCATCTCATCATCTCATCATCTCATCTCATCTCATCTCAGATGAGTATGTATGTATGTGTGTGTCTGTGTGTGTCTGTACGTATGTGTATAATTTTTTTTTTATTATTATTATTATCTATGTCTTGCTGCTGTTGTATTGTTTTTGTATTGTTGTACACTGGAAGCTCCTGTCACCAAGACAAATTCCTTGTATGTGTAAGCATAGTTGGCAATAAAGCTGATTCTGATTCTCTTCTGATTATTGAAATGAAATGGTTTGCAAATATAATTTCATGTTGACTTGAATAATACTATTTCATTTAACTATGTTTTTAAGAGCAGAGCAGTTCCTTCAGGATCCAACACTGCAGAAATAGAGATGTTGACATGTTCTAAAGGTTTATTTTAGTCCCAGGGGTGGAACACAATCCCTAACCGGAATGGGTCAAAATGTCATTATTTATAAATCATTGTCTTATATTGCAGTCAGAGTATAAATAGTAACAGTGAAATATTGTCTGCCTGAAGTTATGATAAAGGAGATTTAAAGTCTCAGAGAGCTTCTGTTATGCTTAATTAAACAACCACTGAGCCATTTCATTTGGGCAGCACACTGACACCCCTGAGACCGTCAATCTGCAGTCTGAAACCATCTATCTGCACATCTTATCACGTGGCTTGTTGAGCGCGTTACCACGGAGACATAGCACGTGTGGAGGCGTCACACTATTCTCACGCATCCACGTACAACTCACCATGCGCCCCACCGAGAGCAAGAACCACATTATAGCGATCATGAGGAGGTTACCCTATGTGACTCTACCCTCCCTAGCAACCGGGCCAATTTGGTTGCTTAGGAGACTTGGCTGGAGTCACTCAGCACACCCTGGATTCGAACTCGCGACTCCAGATGTGGTAGTCAGCGTCAGTACTCGTTGAGATACCCAGGCCCTCATTACTGAACATTATTAATGTTTTAGTAACTTTTAATTTCACTTAAAGGATAAAAAAAGTCACACAAAGCCACGTGATAATAAATGCCACATTTAGATTTGTGGTTATTTAGTGTAATTAACTCTACAAGCTGTTTGTCTGTGATCGCTTGTGACATATTTGCCTGTTAAAATGAGCATGAGGAGAAATAGTTCCTATTCTGTGCAACTATTTGCAAATATAATTCTTTTTGTTCCACTTTGAAGCTTATGATACATAGTCATTTTCAGAGTAAATAAATACTAAAATCACTAATAAAAAGAAAAGAGGATTGATCCTTTCGATACAGTATCATTGGAAGTATCGATACTTTGGGATCAATTTGCCCATCCTTGATATTTGACTGGTAACATGATCCCAACATGGCAGCGCTCATGAATGTGCACCCAGCACTGTATTTAATATAAAGCAGCTTTTTCTCAAAGACTCATATTACTAGAGCCTTCACACATAAAGTCAAAAGTACTATTTCTATATTTCTTTGGTTGTACGCCTTTTCAAGAGGGGGAAAAATGTACTTTGAGCACATTTAACAATGTTCCACCGGTTTATGATGAACATAAACATGACACCCATGTGAAAATAACCATGACTCACAAAGATGACTGTGCCAGCTTTTTATAGTTGTGACGCAACTTCTCAGAATATTGAGTTGACGTGAAGGAAAACAATGATTGAAAAAAAGTGCATGCAATATGTTTTTTAATGAAGCAACTCGACCTTGAACATTCCTCTTGATATTATCTGTGCATTACAATGATTAGCTCCAAATGGATTTAATTGTGAAAATTAAATGCAGATTTGAACAAGATTTGCACGATACAGTAACACTAAAACAGATAATGTCACAATGTAAATATGCAGATAACAGATTAATTTAGACAGCCAGACGAGGAGTTAATATGTCATTCCAGCTTTAGTTAACAACAATATGAGATCGCTCAGGGAACATATTCTACTATATTTGATGTCCCGAGCTATGTGAAAAGTTGCTATTGTCTGGAGTAATGAGCATGAATAATGTTCTAGAAACTAACATTTTTATACATAATAGGTGTCTGTTTATTTTAGAATAAAAAAGTTCTTTTCACAGTGGGTTAATTTACAAGCAAGTATATGAATGAATTATGATACACAGCAGGAAAGAACAATTTAACGGGCTTGTTAAAATGAAGCAATAAGACAGAATCTGTGGCAACATCAATATGATCAAAGATACCAATGTTTAATAAATAGCTACATTTATTATAAATAATAATAATAATAATAATAAAATATTCCTCTGTAGCAGTGTTAATTTCACTAAGAAAATAATTTTTTTATGTTTTTTAAAGGTGCTTCAACAAAGTATTGAGCAAAGGCTGTGAATACTTATGTACATGTGATTTTTTTTTTTCGTTTTTTATTTTTAATATATTTGCAAAGATTTCAAACAAACTTCTTTCACGTTGTCATTATGGGGTATTGTTTGTAGAATTTTGAGGAAAATAATGAATATAGTCCATTTTGGAATAAGGCTGTAACATAACAAAATGTGGAAAAAGTGAAGCGCTGTGAATACTTTCCGGATGCACTGTACAAGCCTGCTTCGATTGCATGGATTGGAGAGGCTGCAGCCACAGACCTGGACGAGCTCACAGATACTGTTACATCATATATCAGTTTCTGTGAGGATCTGTGCATTCCTACTAGGATTTATTTAAAGTTCAACAACGACAAATAGCCGAGTTTACAGCAGAGCTCAGGCAGCTTCATCAGGCCAAAGAGGATTCTTACAGGGGTGGGGATAAAGTCTTGTACAATCAGGCCAGGAACACACTGAACAAGGAAATCAGAGTGGCTAAAAGAAGATACTCTGAGAAAGTGAAAAACAAATTTTCAGCTAACGACCTGCATTAGTGTGGAGTGGCATGAAACAACTCACAAATTACAGAACTCCTACCCCCAACCCTGTGGTGGACCAACAACTGGCTGATGACCTGAATATGTTCTACTGCAGATCTGAAAGGCCCAATTTCACACCCCACACCCACTCTGACTTTCACTTCACACAAACACCAACACCTCCTGAAACCCCCCTCCTCCCCCCTCCTGCTACTCAACCTGCACTTAAGATCTGTGAAGATGATGTGAGCCGCGTCTTTCGGAAACAAAAGACGAGGAAGGCTTCAGGCCCAGATGGCGTCTCACCAGCGTGTCTTCGATCCTGTGCTAACCAGCTGGCCCCCATCTTCACACAGATCTTCAATAGATCACTGGAGCAGTGTGAAGTCCCATGCTGCTTCAAACGCTCAATCATTATTCCTGTCCCAAAGAAACCAAAAATCACAGGACTTAATGACTACAGACCTGTCGCCCTGACGTCTGTGGTCATGAAATCATTTGAAAGACTGGTGTTGGCCCACCTGAAGAACATCACTGGACCCTTTCTAGGTCCCCTTCAATTTGCTTATCGAGCAAACAGGTCAGTGGATGATGCAGTCAACATAGGATTGCATCGTATCCTGCAACATCTGGATAGACCAGGGACATATGCAAGGATCCTTTTTGTGGACTTCAGTTCGGCTTTCAACACCATCATCCCAGCTAAACTCCAGAACAAATTACACCAACTCTCTGTTACAATGTCTATCTATCAGTGGATTACCAGCTTTCTGACAGACAGGCAGCAGCTTGTGAGACAGGGGAAACTCACTTCTAGCACCTGTACAATCAGCATTGGAGTCCCCCAGGGATGTGTCTCTTCTCCCTCTACACCAATGACTGCATCACCAAGGACCCCTCTGTCAAGCTCCTCAATTTGCAGGCGACACCACTGTCATCGGCCTCATCTGAGATGACGATGAGTCTGCATACAGAAGTGAGGTTGAATGGCTGGCTGTCTGGTGCAGTCAAAACAACCTTGAGCTGAATATGCTCAAAACGGTGGAGATGATTGTGGACTTTAGGAGAAACACCCCAACACTGACCCCCCTCACCATTCTTAACAGCACTATGGCAGCAGTGGAGTCATTCAGGTTCCTGGGCACTACCTTCTCACAGGACCTGAAGTGGGAGACCCACATTGACTCCATTGTGAAAAAGGCCCAGCAGAGGTTGTACTTCCTTCACCAGCTGAGGAAGTTCAACCTGCCACAGGCGCTGCTGATACAGTTCTACTCAGCAGTCATTGAGTCTGTCCTCTGCACTCCAATAACTGTCTGGTTTGGTTCAGCTACGAAATCAGACATCAGAGGACTACAAAGGGCAGTTTGGACTGCTGAGATGATTATTGGTTGCCCCCTGCCCCCCCTTCAAGAACTGTACACTTCCAGAGTGAGGAAAAAGGCTGGAAAAATCACTCTGGACCCCACTCATCCAGCCCACTACCTTTTTGAACTGTTGCCTTCTGGCCAACGCTTCAGAGCTCTGAGCACCAGAACCGTCAGGCACAGGAACAGTTTTTTCCCTCAGGCTATCCATCTCATGAACAGTTAAAATCTACCCCATTGAGCAATAACTATGTGCAATACACAGTTTAGTATTTCTTATATTTATCCAACACATCCAACCTCTTCTGCCATTTCATTCCTCTGAAAAAAAAACAAAAAAAAAACATTTGCACTGTACATAACAGATTTGTATTTGCACTGTACATAACAGATTGTATTAGATTTGCAATACCCATGTTTATGTGTGTATGTACGTACGTATGTGTGTGTCTGTACGTATGTGTATAATTATTTTTTATTATTATCTATGTCTTGCTGCTGTTTTTGTATTGTTGTACACTGGAAGCTCCTGTCACCAAGACAAATTCCTTGTATGTGTAAGCATACTTGGCAATAAAGCTGATTCTGATTCTGATTTGTTTTCTTTGAATATAGTACTTTATTTGTGAAAATAAAAAGATGAAAAAAGAAAAAAAATCCTAAAATTCCAGGGCTGCAATTATAATTAAAAACAAAAAGTCAACATATCAACAACATGTGTAGTCTAATCAGTGATTGTAAAGTACCTTGAGGGTTCTAGTCCTCCCTCTCTCTTACATTTGGCCACAAGTTCTCATCAACATCACATCTGATGTCTTCTCTGGCAATGCATCTTGGAAAGTACCTTCTGGAATGTCTAATCCAGCCCTAGCAGTCTTCAGGAGAAATGTCTCCACACCTCGCATTCATTGCCTCCTGTAAAGTCATCTGATCATGTGGATGGTGGTCACAAACCTTCCACCTCCACGCAGAGAAAAACTCCTTTAAGAAAGGGGAGTATGGAGGCAGGAATAATACTGACATCCTGGGATGTGCAGCTAACCAGTCTGTGACTGCAGCAGAGTGGTGGAATGCCACATTATCCCACACAACAATGAAGGTAGGGGAGTTTGATGCCCCTAGCCTTCTCTTCTCTGCTGGCACAAGTCAATTATGCAGGTCATCTAGAAAATAAATAAGCCTCTCTGTATTGTAGGGGCCAATGAGTGGTTTGTGTAACAGCAAACCATCACTGGACAGTGCTGCACATATCGTGATGTTAGCTCCTCTCTGGCCTGGGACATCCACGGTTGCTCTCTGTCCAATCACATTTCTTCCCTTGCGGCGTGTTTTTGCCAGGTTGAATCCAGCTTCATCCACAAAGATGTATGAAGTATGTGGAGTTCAGTTGGCTTCCATCTCCATTACCCTCAAAATTACAGACAGTTTTACATTCATTTACATTATGCATAACTGTGTATGTACCCTGTTTGGTTACTGAACAGACATCTTACCTGGACATACTGATACCGGAGTTCTTTTACATGTTCACTGTTTCTCTCAAAGGGTATAGTGTACAATTGCGTCATCCTTATTTTATGTTTCTCTAGGACTCTGGCAATTGTCGTTGTGCTGACCATATTCACATTTCCAAAACTGAAATTGTCTGCCAGCACTCTGTCCCGAATTTCCTGCAGTTTTATTGCATTGTTGGCAATTACCATGTCAACAATGGCAATTTCCTGCACATCTGAAAAGATTCTGCCTCTCCCTCCTCTCGGAGGCAACCTTTGGATCCTAAAACACAACGATTACTGTATTGTAATAGGTTTCAAAATGTCAGTACATTTTGTAGTCAGTACAAAAATGTAGACATATTGTATTGTACTGTAATATGTAGTTCAGTTATCATCAAAGGATGCTCAGGTCAACTGTTGTTTTGCTGGAAGATTCGTACTATTGATGCAACTGTTGAATGGTGCAGATTTGGTTGCACCCTTAGACCAGCCTCTCTCAAAGAGAGACCATGGCTTACAACATGGTCAATAATTGTGGCCTTTATCGCATCAGAGATCACCGCTCTTGGTCTTCCTCTCTTTTGTCCTCCACGCACTCTCCCTCTCTGTACCACTCCTCTTTCCCCACCAACCTGTCTTCTTTGATCCATATTTCCAAACAAAATCAGTTCCAAGCTATCACCTTTTACTAAAACATGGTAATGAGACTAAAGCGGGAGACCTGGGTAGGCTTTCAGTTGAAATTGCAATTAGCTTGGAATGATTATTATTTAATTTTCTGCTAAGGTTTTCTATATTTCAAAATAATTACTGCAGAAATGCTTGAAATTTGCCATCATTCTGTTTTGAATGTGTTTTTATCAGTTTTGAAAGCAGTGTGTTAGCATTTGAAAAATGAGCTGAAAATATAAAGTGTTTTGCAGGCTGTGGAGTATGAATGACAAAAGTGTTCGTGGATTTTGAAAATGTGGTCATTGAATGCATTTTGTCTGAAAGCAATGAAAAATGATTCACAGTTTGGTCCGCATAGACTTCTGTTTCGCTGAATGTGTGAAGAGTTATGAAAATGTGGCTTCAGTATTGAACAATGCTTGTTAGCAATTGAAAAAAAAACTGTAAGTGCAACTTTTGGAAAGCGTTTTTTCAACACGATTTTTACGATCATTTCTACTTAGTAGAAGTAGAACAATTTGCATTGTTTTATTTCAGAGAACAATCTGAATGGTGTCTCACAAGGATGTGGACAAAAACTCTGAGGGTTTGCGAAAGTGGCACTCCGTTATGCAATCAGAAGAAATCTGGTGATTTAGTGCCCTAAATCCAGAGGCACCACAGCAAATCCTCATTAACCATTATAATAGCAAATTGTGAGTGGTTAATGACACTAATAGCATCTGCAGATTTATGTCGGATGACCCATAAGGTGTCAGTGTAAACACCCGCCCTCCCCTCGGTGTCCCAAACCCCCCATTGAGACCCTCCATATGGTCTCTGTCCCAGGAAACACCCACCCAGTAATAAACAGTGATAAAGACATTACGGGACAATGAGAATAGATTAATGTATACTTGTACATCTGAACAGTTTTCTGTGGTATAAATGGTTTGGCCTTGTGAAGATTTTTATTTATTCACAGGTCTCTCTTAGCACTCTCAGTTTCACAGATTTATATCTGTTTTCTGTGAACTACATGTGCCTGTACTGTCTGTTAGAGCTATAGAATCAGAGCCCTTGAATGAAAATCATGTGTTTGTGGCTTTGCAACTTACTTGAAAATGCACTCTCACATGCATACACAAAGCAAGTTTTCTCATGTACTGTACACAAAAGTGTACACATTTAATCAAGAAACTACTCAAATTGAACTCAAGATGGCGCCGAGTATGGCTGCTGCGTTGCGAGCTCCGACACAACATGGTAATGTTTTGTTTGTTTTGTTTACAATTCTTATGTTTTTTGTCTTGGATGTTGTCTGCCTTATTGTCTACGACAGACAAACACTTTTGGACATTGGTTCAGCAATTACACACCATAAACCGGACTTCAAATTCCTCAATGCTGACCCGCTGTTTACAAACACGCCAGCGGAGCCCTTTGTCTGGGCTGCCCGGCTGCGGAAACGCAGAAGGAAAAGGGGAAACAGAGCCGGCGTTCTCATCAGAGTAAGACGTCGTGCAAATCAACCCCCGCTACCCAGTATTCTACTGGCAAATGTTCAGTCTCTGGATAACAAGCTCTGCGAGCTGAAAGCGTGGATCTCTTTCCAACGAGAGATGAGGGACTGCTGCATTATCTGCCTAACAGAAACTTGGATGTCTGCGGAGATTCCAGATTCAGCCATAGAACCCGAGGGGTTCTCCGTGCACTGAGCGGACAGAGTGAAAGACCTGTCTGGGAGATGTTCCGGTCCGCTTCTGATGACAACATCGAGCTTTATGCTGATAGCGTAACGTGTTTCATCAGAAAGTGCGTAGAGGACGTCGGTCGACCAGAACAATACGGATCTATCCGAACCAGAAACCTTGGATTAATAGCGATGTTCGCGCGGCACTTGATGCGAGGACCTCCGCTTTTAATTCTGGGAACACGGAGGAGGACAAACAAGCCAGTTATGCCATCAGAACAGCAAAACGTCAGTACAGGAACAAGATTTGTAGTTTAACACCACAAACTCTAGAAGCATGTGGCAGGGAATTAACATCATCATAGACTTTAAAGGGAATAAAAACTCTGCTGTGAACACCGCTGCCTCTCTCCCGGATGAGCTAAATACTTTTATGCTCGTTTAGAGGGAAATAACACCGCCCTCACGGAGATAGCTCTCCTGGCCGAAGATACAGAGGTTAGTTCACTCTCCGTCTCTGTAGCGGATGTAACCCGATCCTTCTGACGGATGAATATCCGCAAAGCCATGGGTCCAGACGGCATTCCGGGCCTTGTCATCAGAGTGTGCGTGAACCAACTGGCTGGTGTTTTTACAGACATTTTCAACCTTTCCCTCTCTTTGTCTGTAGTCCCCACATGCTTTAAAACGTCCACCATTGTGCCTGTTCCAAAGCAATCCAAAATAACTTGCTTAAATGACTGGCGTCCTGTTGCTCTGACCCCCATCATCAGCAAATGCTTTGAGAGACTAATCAGAGATTACATCTGCTCTGTGCTGCCTCCATCACTAGACCCATTGCAGTTTGCTTACTGCAACAACCGCTCCACTGATGATGCCATTGCATCTACAATACACACTGCTCTCTCCCACCTGGAAAAAAAGAACACTTATGTGAGAATGCTGTTTGTAGACTACAGCTCAGCATTCAACACCATAGTGCCCTCCAAGCATGATGAGAAACTCCGGGCTCTGGGCTTAAACAGCTCGCTGTGCAGCTGGATCCTGGACTTCCTGTCAAGCAGACACCAGGTGGTTAGAATGGGCAGTAACATCTCCTCATCACTGACCCTCAAGACTGGAGCCCTGCAGGGCATTGTTCTCAGCCCACTCTTGTATTCCTTGTAGACACATGACTGTGTGGCAACACATAGCTCCAATGCCATCATTAAGTTTGCTGATGATACGACGGTGGTAGGTCTGATCACTGACAATGATGAAACAGCCTACAGAGAGGAGGTGCACACTCTGACACACTGGTGTCAGGAGCACAACCTCTCCCTCAACGTCAGTAAGACAAAGGAGCTTGTGATGGACTTCAGAAGAAAAGACAGAGAACACAGTCCCATCACCATCAATGGAGCACCAGAGGAGAGAGTCAGCAGCTTCACGTTCCTGGGTGTCCACATCACTTTGGAACTAACATGGTCCATCCACACTGAAGCCATTGTGAAGATGGCTCATCAGCGCCTCTTCTTCCTGAGACGCCTGAGGAAGTTTGGAATGAACCGCCACATCCTCACACGGTTCTACACCTGCACTGTAGAGAGCATCCTGACTGGCTGCATCTCCGCCTGGTATGGCAATAGCACCGCCCACAACCGCAAAGCGCTGCAAAGGGTGGTGCGAACTGTCAGACACATCATCGGAGGTGAGCTTCCCTCCCTCCAGGACATATATACCAGGCGGTGTGTGAAAAAAGCTCGGAGGATCATCAGAGAATCCAGCCACCCGAGCCATGGGCTGTTCTCACTGCTACCATCAGGCAGGCGGTATCGCAGCATCAGGACCCGCACCAGCCCACTTCATGATAGCTTCTTCCCCCAAGCAATCAGACTTTTGAACTCTTGATCTCCCACGATCAAAATACATCAGCACTGCACTTTATTACTCTTACTCTTATATCTCAATCCGGACTGTCATAAATTATAGTATTATTATATTATATTCTGTCTTAACAACTTACTATCAACCGACAGCCTGAATGTCAATACAGTACAATACAACCTACTGTACATTCTATATATACTATATATACTTTTGTATTGTATAATGTGTATTCTATATTGTGTGTATTGTATACTGTACAGTGTATGTTATTATTTGTATATTGTGTTGTGTGTAATTATGTGTATATAAGACTTTAAAATGTGTTGTGTTAATCTGATGTTTATTGTAAATTGGTATATGTCTCATCACTGTCACGACTGCTATGTTGCTCGGAACTGCACCCAATAATTTCACACACTATTGCACTTGTGTATATGGCTGTGTGACAATAAAAGTGATTTGATTTGACCAACATTTTTATCTCTTATTTTAACACTAAGGATGAAGCTGAAATAGAATAATCTGCATTCAAAATTTGATTGTTCTATGCTTGATTTTATGGACTTTATAAACAACTCTTTGACGCACTGTAAGTCTCCCTGTGTCAGACAAACATGTTCATTATGCAATGCTGCAGTCAAGATTTTTCTCTTTCAGCCCTAGAGCTATAAACACAGCTCTCATTAATGGTGAGATCACAAGTCATGTAGTAAGACAAAGCCATTTCACTCCAGTGTTCAGATGAAGTCTATAAGCTTTCAGTAAAATCAGTCTTTATTACTGTTACAAACAAATGTAATTATTTGAAAGCAAATAATTATCACAATAAATTAAATAGCTATGGGCCCTATTTTAAGAGCACTAAGCGCAGCGCTGTGCTTTAAATCATTAGCGTAAAGTCAGTGGTCATGGCCATGAACTTCTGGTATTTTTGTGCAAGCATGAGCTAAGTCTGGGCACAGATGGGTTTGGCAAAATCTCACACACAAATCGCTAATGGGCTGGGTCAAGTGCAGTTTAATTCTGAGGTTCTTCTCCGGTTATTGCACCGTCTGCATCCTATTTTATAGTCCATTCCCTGTCAAGCACCAGCAATATAATCAAAGCCAACACATTCATAAGAAGTTGGTAGTGTAAATGGACCGTATGCAGTTAATTAGAAGAATAGAAATATGGACTTACGTTCTTTTTTGCATTAACTGTGTGTCCTTGTTGAATGTCAGGCATATTTCTAGTGACACATTCCTTTTATACACATGGGAAATGTGCTGCTCATCAAGATTTGGATGTATGCTTCATAAAATTATAAAGAATGTAATTATTATTAATCATATTGATCAAGTGACACACAAATCATGGCAAGTATTAAAAGTGACTGTATTGGCACTCACTTCACTTCTGCCGGTCAATTTTGCTTTAAAAATGTATTTATTGGAAAGGAAAAAACTTACAACAAAAATATTTCTAAATTCAAATTGCACTTCAAACAAAAAGAAAATATGCTCAAAATAACGACATGGTCAAAAAATCATACCAAATTGTCCAACTTCTTCCACCGGCCCCATTTGCAGTGACTTCGAGCGTCAATTAAAAAAAGTTACTCAGAGGTCCTTAGGATCATCAGAGATTTACATCATTTATTCAATTGGCCTGCAGTGCTTTATAATACAGCAAACAGAAAATAGGGGAAAAGCATGTATTTGCTTCATAGGCTAAACATGAGAAAAATGGCGCCATCTCGTGGAAATATTAAAAATGTAAATTTTGAAGCCAGAGCTCCAGAATGAAAGCATAATATCATAGAATTCATGATTTTATGCTTTAATGGCTCTGGGATCAAAATTTATTCCACTGGCATTAACACAGCCAAAATGATCGAAAAAACAAAAATGTCATGAAGGTCACACAAGGGTTAAAAAATCACTCCACGACATCAGGTGGAAAAATACTAATACAAATTAGATCATAAATACTATTTAAGAAATAAACATAATAATAATAATTGAAAAATAAACCATGTCATATAGATTGGTGATGAGATATTGGTGACCGTATATCAGTGGTCCCCAAACTATGGCCCATGGGCCGATTACGGCCCTCTGAAATGTTTTGACCAGCCCGCGGAACCATGGCTGTCAGACGTTTTGACTGGCCCGCACTGGAATTGTGAGACTGATTTGGTAGCTTTTAATGTCTGTAAGACTGACTATAGCATGAGCAAATGCAGGCTGATATGGAGCATATCATTGGTTTCACCCGCTGAACGAATACGCCCCTTCACTGAAGTTTGAGTCGGCCTTTGAGTCTGAACAAGATATTACATCTCATTCATGAAGGAACTGAATGTACTGTACTTATTTGCGAATGAAATGCACGAATCAGTCATCATGAATGAGGATCTGCTGAATGACTAAACGAGAGGAGGAGGCAAGTCATTTGTTCAATTCAGCAATCTCGTTCAACAAGAAAATGGGCCAGACAAATTATGAATAAAATGTAGTGATAAACTTATTACAATGGCATCCAGACTTTATTAAAACTCATAATTATTTTTTAGGCTAGCATTGTCTATTTTTGTATAGCTTTATAAAAAGTCAAGCTCAGCATTTCACAGTTTGATAGATATGCTTTGTTGACATTTGTGGGGAAACACTTACGATATTTCAATATCCTGTAGTGCTGAAGTCTCTTAGTAGAATTGTTGAGATGCAAATTTTAATAAATGGTGAATAGACTTCTCCCAATCGTGAATAACTCATGATAACATTGTTAAATTTTACTGGCGCAAAAGCGTAATTTGCAAAAAATGGACAATGAACGAATCAATGAACTAATCTGAACGAATCTTTTTGATGAGCAGATTAAAAAGACTCATCACTGAGTAACTCGCTGAACTGAACTGAGCGCCTGATACTGTCAGTCAGGTGTGTTTCTGTCTGATGACATCACTGGTAACATAGATCGTACAGTATCATGATGTTCAGCGATCAGTAATGTACAGTGTTACTCTTCGCTCAGAATTAATCCGATGCTTTTCTTCATGAATCTTCAGATCAGTTCAATTGATATTTCTTTGAGGAAGTCATATTATATTAAGACCACGTCCACACTGATACTTTAATTTTGCTTCATTTCCACAGAACATTTGCATTCATACAGAACAGCTGTTTCCTCAACCGAAAAGGGTGTTTCTCCATTACCGCATACTTTGGAAAACAATGAAGTTAGGAATCGGAAAAAGGGTTACAGATTAGTGTGGACATGGCCTGAACTTGTTGAGCTTTTAGTTATAAAGAATGAGGAGCTGCTGATATTATGAGCATGCGTGTACCTAGGACATGAATGAGTCTGGGGAGAACTGTAAGTTTCAACCAAAGCATACTGGAAACATTCTTATGACTAGTTTTATTAAATAAAATTTAAGACATGTAGAACATATCCGCATCTGTGCATCAATGTCTGTATTGGGTGCTTTAGGTGCAAAACTTTAACGTATGAACTTATCCAAGATGTAATCACTATCAGTCGTATTCGACATGCGGGATCACAGAATGAAACACTGATGACAATAACACCATTATTATTAGAACTTCATTGAATAAAAGGTAATAATCAGCAATGTGCATTCACATATGGCTTTATTTAAATGTTTGAGCGTGAAAACCATGACTCCAGGATATTAGAATTAAGTGCTAGAGATGTCATTACATGATGACGTAAAAGAACCACTGAATCAGTTTTTGAACCGGTTTATGGAAACGAACGGTCCGAAAGAACCGGTTCACGGAAATTAATAAGACTTCCCATCACTAGTCACGTGGCACCTGTTACATTTGGCAGCGCTGAATTCAGAATGGGCCAATCACAATAAATTGCAGGTTTTAAAAATATATTTTATACATACTGCTGTGGCAGATTTAACAAGTATGAATCCTTACAACTATCAGTTTTAATTAATTACTCTCCAGAGGGAAAATAATAGATGATGTAAAACATTCTGAGATTTGAATGCAGATCAATGGAGGATTCAGTTTGTGAGTCATCTAGCGCACCCTTGTGTAAAGAAAGCTTTGTGTCTCATAAAATAGGTTATTTCTGACAACATCTGGCTCAATATCAAAATATGTTGACAGACATGTCCCTTGACTTTTTTAGTCATGAAAAAGCTTTCAAATAGCCAAAAAAATTTTTTTAAAAGGTTTCATTCTATAATCTAACCTTTAAGTTTTTTCCTTTGTCACTGTGAGATTGTGTAGTTGATGCTCATTGAGGTATGTTGTACTTGTTATAAGGGGTGTTATAATTTAACTGAATGAATAAATTATTTTTATTTAAAATTACAAACTGATCCAGCAGGATTCACGGTTTCTCTCACGGACATGCTGGACCTCTCTCACATATCTGGATCTCGGGCTGGGCAAAAGTACTGATTTTCTACTTAATCTTCATTTGTATGATCCCAAGTGTTGATTCTTAAAATGCCAAGATCGCTCTTTCATCTGCAACCCCCAACAATCAGATGTGTGTAAATACTTCCCATATGCTATAAAAAATGTCTGTGATTATCCACTGGCTGGTAATTTTTTAGATTTCTCTCACCAGTGTTTGAGTGGTGTAGTGGTGAAGAAGTTCAGCACTGAGATCTTTTCACTGTGGGCTGAGAGTAAAAGTTTTGACTCTTTCTGTGTGATGTGAATCCAAAGACTAGATCCAAGCAAACCATTTGTTGTTTAATAATGTCTCTTTTAATATCCTTTCTGTTGTCTACAGTCAGTTATTTATCAAAAGAAACATGTATTTCTAATCACACATAGCATGAATGCTGTAAAGAAGCCATTGGACCAAATCAAAGTCTATGCCACATATCTTAAAGAGACAGTACCGTTTTAGCACTTGTTCTACTTATCTAAGTAAATACTTTTAAAAAGTACAAATTAGGCAGGTTAACAACAAACATGTAACAATATACTTTATAAATGAAATATAATTTATGCAATTTCAGTACACCATATTTATTGATGTTATACATAGACTACTTTAAAAAAACAAAAAAACAAAAAAACAAAACAAAAGCTAAAATATCACCAAAATGATGAAAAACGAATGATAAAATAAAATTTGTAAAATTGATGTCCGTAATTTAACAAGTTAGAATATCCCCTGTAAAATGAATAACAACTTTAGCTGAAAGAGAATTTATTTCATACTGTATGCAAGCAAAATGGAAATGATAACAACTATACCCAAATTAAAATTAAAAGCGAAATCGAACCATGATACCTTGATGTATTGCGATATATCAAATCGTGAAATGTGCATCGCAATATGTATCATATCGTGAGGTGGCTGCCGATACCCAGCCCTAATCTCGAGCATAGTCCTTGAAAACAAATAAAAATGTGCTTGAAGAGTCCTTGAAAGTCCTTGAATTTAACTTTGAAGCATCTATATGAACCCTGTCTCATCTTAATCAAAGTCACAAGTATAGACACAAAACACAATGTGCTTAAACTAACAACAGTTAATTTTCCCAGTGATGTGCGAGTGTAAAGCTGGTCTTTGGCAAACTTCAGATGCGCAGCAATGTTTTTGTTGGAAAGCAGCGGCTTCCTTCATGATGTCCTGCCATGAACACCATGCCTGTATAATGTTTTCCATGTAGTAAACTCGTGAACAGAGATGTTAACTAGTTCCAATGATTCCTTCAAGTCTTTAGCTGTCACTCTAGGGTTCTATTTTACCTCATTGAGCATTCTGCTGTGTGCCCTTTGAGTCATCTTGGCTGGACGGCTACTTCTAGAGAGAGTTCCCACAGTACTAAATCATCTCAATTTATAGACAGTTTGTCTAACTTTGTACAGATGAATATCTAAACTCTTCGAGATAACTGTGCAACCCTTTCCAGCTTTATGCAAAGCAACAATTCTTGATCGTAGGTCTTCTGAGATCTCTTTTTTGCAAGGCATGGTCCACGTCAGCAGATGCTTCTTGTGAATAGCAAGTGTTTTTTTATAAGTCAAAGTAGCTCTAACCCACACCTCCAATCTCATTTCATTAATTGGATGACAGGTTTGCCAACTCCTGACTCAAATTAATTTTTGAATTTAATTTAATTAATAATTTTATTTATCACACATATACAGTGAAATTCTTTTTTTCACATGTCCCAGCTAAGCTGGGGTCAGAGTGCAGGGTCAGCCATGATACAGCACCCCTGAAGCAGATAGGGTCAAGGGCCTTGCTCAAGGGCCCGACAGTGGCATCTTGGCAGTGCTGGGGCTTGAACCCCCAATCTTCTGATCAGTAACCCAAAGCCTTAACCACTGAGTCATCACTGCCCCAAGCTAAAAAAAAAGATTTGCCATCTTTAGCCTAGGGTTCACTTACTTTTTCCACAGCACTGTGAATGTTTAATGGGATGTGTTCAATAAAAGATTATAATTGTTTGTGTGTTGTTAGCTTAAGCACATTGTAACTTTGATGAAGATGAGATCACATTTTATGACCAATTAAAGCAAAAAACCATCTAATTCCAAAGGGTTCAAATACTTTTTCTTGCCACTGTATAAACCCCCCCCCCCCCCAAAACACTAAATGTATGTTTGAAAAGATGGGATTTTCTCCATGTGGAATTGATTGGATGGTGTAAAGTGTCTCTACATGACTGAAAACTAAAAGCTTGATGACATCAGCTGAAAAGGAAAGACAGTTGAAAATAACCATGATTATTCTTAGTAAACCTGCACTGATGAATCAGAGCTTTTTTGGCCTCAGTATCTCTGACATTTGCTGAAGATGTACAGTATTTCTGTTAAAACTCCAGTCCACATACTAATGGACTAAATGTGATTTTCTGTTCTAATACATTTTTAATACACTTTTTTTTTCCAAATACCATAGTTTTCGCAGTTATCGTTTTGGTAGGAAATTGTAAATTTAGCTGTTGTTAAGTATCTTTCCCTCACTCTGTATCTCCTGTGTCTGCTCATTTTTTATTTATCCAGGCTCTAAGGGAAATCGCTGTCCTTTTGTGCCCGAGAGAGATGAAGTTGCTGATTCCACAGGGCCAGCAATACCACGAGCAACTCGAGGCAGTTGATGTGCCAACGTAGGCCTGTCCAGAAACCTGCGGCTGCGTGCCCATTGCAAACGGCGCCCCAGCCCAACTTGGAGGCACCTGTCATGGAGACCTGCCCTAGGGGAACCCCTGCCCGTAGAAATGCCAGGTCTGACCAAGGGCTGAACAAGTGGCGGCAGATCGGTGTGATGGCCACGCGATGCGTACCGTGGCGCCATGCACATCTCAGGACTCGAGTCTGAAGCCAGTGCTGAAGCGGTCTCATATGCATCAACCCGAGGTGCGTGACCACCGCCGAGGATGCCATATGCCCCAGGAGCCTCTGAAATTGCTTCAGTGGGACCGCTGTTCTTCCCCCAAATGCCTTCAGGCAATTCAGCATCAACTAAGCACACTCGTTCGTGAGGCGAGCGGTCACAGCGACCGAGTCCAACTCCATCCCGAAAAAAGGGTGAGCTTGCTCTTTTCCCAGTTGACCTGAAGCCCCAATTGGCTGATGCGGCTGAGCACCAGGTCCCTGTGCACACACAACTGATCTCAAGAGTGAGCTAGGATCAACCAGTCATCGAGATAGCCGAGGATGCGGACGCCCACTTCCCTTAGCGAGGCAAGGGCTGTCTCTGCGACCTTCGTGAAGAAGCAAGGCGACAGGGACAGACTGAAAGGGAGGACCTTGTACTGGTATGCCTGACCCTCGAAGGCAAACCGAAGGAATGGTCTGTGATGAGGGAGGATCAATACATGAAAGTATGCGTCTTTCAGGTCTACCGCCGTGAACCAATCTCGGTGCCGGACGCACGATAGAATGTGCTTCTGCGTGAGCATCCTGAACGGAAGCCTGCACAGGGCCCGATTCAGTGCCCACAGGTCCAAGATCAGTCGCAACCCGCCACCTTTCTTGGGCACAATGAAGTAGGGGCTGTAGAATCCGCTCTTCATCTCGGCTGGAGGGACAGGCTCTATCTTGCCTTCTGCAGAAGGACCGTGACTTCTGCACGTAGGGCAGCGGCATCCTCGCCACCTACCGAGGTGAAACGGACGCCACTGAACCTGGGTGGGCACCTGGCGAACTGAATCGCGTAGCCGAGTCGGATCATCCTGGCCAGCCATCATGATGGGTTGGACCACGCCTCCAAACTCCAGGCGAAGGGCACCAAGGGGATGACTGCTGCTGACGTACACGCGGAACGGGTCTCACGGCGGAGCGGGGCAGGAAGTGCTATGTCGGGGGGCCTCGTGTCCTGATCTCGCTGTATAGGAAGAGATGTTAAGGCACTTACCTTGTTCTGCGTACCCAACGTAGGACTGGTCAGCGACGGGGAGGAGGTTGAGCGTCCTCATAGCCTGCCATAACCGCCCGTGCGTGCGGCGAACACAACAAAAAAAGGGAACCAAGGATTCTCCCTCCGGCCCTCCACTGGGGGATTGAGTGGTCTGTCTACCACCTCCAAATGTGGCGTGAGTCTCCTCACCTCTGGGTCACCCATCTCAGGGGTGCTTAGAAGCCTTTCTAGGGTTCTTGGTCACAGACCGTGAGACGGGGGGCATCAACTTCCTGCGGGGAGCTCTACGCCGGGCCGAGCCATTGGCTCAGGCTGCGGTGGAGCCAATGTTGCCGGCACAGGAAGGTTTCTGCAGCAACGGGCAGATGGGGTGCGCGATCTTGAGCCACACCGCAAGATGTGCTGGATGTCCTCAGTCTGCTGCTTTACCGTCGAAAAATGCTGCGCAAATTCTTCAACGGTGTTGCTGAAAAGGCCGGCCTGGGAGATGGAGGCATCAAGGAAGCGAACCTTGTCGGCATCCCTCATCTCAACCAGGTTGAGCCAAAGGTGGGGCACCTGGACCACCAACGTGAACATCGACTGCCCGAGAGCCTACGCTGTGACCTTCGTCACCCATAAGGCGAGATCGGTCGCCAAGCGCAGCTCCTGCATTACTCCCGGGTCAGGACCACCCTCATACAGCTCTTTCAATGCCTTGGCCTAATGGACCTGCAGGAGGGCCATGGCATGTAGAGTGGAGGCAGCCCGCCCCACGGCACTGTAAGCCTTAGAAGTCAGGGACGACGTAGTCTTACAGGCCTTGGATGTGACCCTAGGACGGTTCCGCCAGGTGGCGGTGCTCTACTGGCACAAGTGCACCGTGATCGCCTGCTCTACCTGGGGAACATCCGTGTAGCCCCTGGCCACCCCGCCGTCGAGGGTGGTGAGAGCAGCAGAACTCGAAAGCCTGGTCCGGGCAGTGAAAGGTGCCTGCCACGACTTTGCAAGTTCTTCATGCACCTCCAGGAAGAAAGGTACCGGGGCGGAGCGTGGCCGTGAGTGGCCCTCTGATCCCAGGAACCAATCATCAAGCCGCGAGTGTTCAGGGAAGGGTGGAGGGTTCCAATCTAGCCCGACGCTCATGACAGCCTGGGCAAGCATGGCCGACAGCTCGGTGTCAGCCTCAGACTGGGCGAACACACCCGAAGAGTGAGATGGGGAGAAACCGCTGTGATGCACCGTGAAATCCAACAGCCGCGGAGATCGCTTGCTTTCTACATAGGCGAATGGATTGGCAGTGGAATACATCAACACCGCTCGGCTCCGAAGAAAAAATCTGAATGAGTGGTTGCACACCAGCTCCTTTTATACCCATATGTCCGGGGGAGTGGCATGCAAATTCCACTCGCCAATTTTCATTGGCCTTTTCTCAAACATCAGAGGTGTTTGGGGCTCCCAAGTGTGACCCCTAGTGTCACTACATCGACACGACATCGAGTGAGTGACAGATAGGGAACACTGGGGTTTGGAAACTGAAAGTTATGTACAGTTGGTCTCAGTTTAACACAAACAGGAACATTATTACTTATATTGTAAAGACAAAAAGAAGAAGAAATGGATGCAGGAATTCCTGCATTATTTAAACATCCAGACACACGGTCTATATTCAGGCCCTTGTTAATGGCTAGGTGCAGGTTGTGCCCAAATCAGGGGACACATGTGAAGTGCTGCTGAAATGCTTTCTTGTTTGCTGAGGCATTATCAGTGGTGATCTCATTCATATTTGACATGTCCAGCTTCCATGTTTCATGTACTATCTTCTCCAACACCTCCCTCAAGCTGTCCCCTGTGTGCTCCGAGTTCAGCTCAATACACCCCAAACACCAGCTCTGCATGTCCCAGGATTCTGATATAAATTGTAGAGTTACTGCCATGAATGCGGATGTGGCCCTGCTTGTCCATAGGTCAGTGGTGCATGAAAAAAGGGTTCTCCCCCAAGATTCTCAATGATTACGACTTATTCATTGTACAGGGCAGGGGTTTCAGTGTACATGAAATAATTAAGTGAAGGAAGGGCATCCCTGTTATTTAACTGTTCAAGAAGTTTGAGCCCAGGTTTCGCAACAATATACACAGTTACCAATCAATTATCAAAGATAATTATTAATTATTAAAATCAATAGAACATTGATTTGAATCAATGTTAGCTTTTTTATAATCCTTTAAATCAACAATTATCAAAGATAATCTTTAATTGTTAACATCGATGAAACATTAATTAAAATTAACACTAGTTTACTGATCATTCAAATTCAACAATCATCAAAGATAAATATCAATTATCAAAAATCAATAGAATATTAATAAGGATTAATATTGCCGGGGCACCACTCTGGAATTAGGGACTAATAACCAGATAGTATAACAGTCTCAATATTAGATTGTTCTCTTAGGAAAATCGACATCGATTTTCGGAAAAAAAACAAGGAAGGCTTGAATCCGAGCACTGACATCCCGTCAGCATTTGACACAGGCATATGCAAAACAAACTAAAACACTTCTCTTTGAAATATAACAAAGTTTATATATGCGGTAATATCAATTAATAATTAGTACAATGCAGTCAATAAACTTCCGACTTACAACTACAAATTAACAGTGACATGATTAGATATGGAAACCAAAATAATCCTATAACACATGAGGGTGTGTGTGTGTGAGAGAGAGAGAGTATGTGTGTGTGTGTGTGTGTGGTTAGTACGAGAGAGAGAGAGAATAAAGTGACGGCCCCAAAGCCGATTTCGCGATCGTGGGAGAGAAAGCAGCTGATAGTTTATCACTCAGAGATGCGGTGGACGGCTCGTAAACCGTCCCGCGGTTTTGATTCTTTAATGGATAAACTCAGTGTGCCAGTCTCACCTGCAATGGCGGAAATGCACAACAGTCCAATGTGGTTGGACTACAAGACAGCAGATCTCATTCATGATAATTAAATACCTTGAGTATTATCCACAATGAGCGGACTCGGCGGTCCGTAAACTATACAAGCAATAACCTTGATACACAAGAATAACACACTATAATATTCTATCTCTGCCCAGACATAAACCTCTTATTTGAATCGCATGAGGTTGCAGCTAGAATGTGTGTTCATCTATCCTTTAACTCCGACTCGGTTCCTCGAGGCACGGCTGCTGATTCTCAGTGGCATGGCGGAAAAATCAGCGACGTCGACTTGATTGAAGATGGAAGAGAAATCTTTTATCTCTTCACTTCTGCAGGCAAATGGATGAAGATGCGGATTGCTCGGCGGTCTCCTTCGGATCCGCTAGAGTGTTCGGTGGAACACAGAGTAATCTCAACTCATCCAGCGAGATGGAGATTGTATGGCCACAGTTTCAAGTCAGACGTTACTTCCTTGTGCCACGAGGCTGCACCTGAGAGCAGCGATGAGCTGCGTCTACACACGGCGAGCAAAGTTGCTGGAACAAATCCCGGAAGCATTTCAGAGGTATTTCTACTCATGGTTGAGGTGCGTTCTGTCGTGTGCCTCATCCAGTAGGAGTTGAGAGTTCGATCCTTTAGTGAGCAAGGCTTCATGGGATTTGTAGTCTGTTTTGGACTCCCTTTGTTTGATTTTGGTGCGGTTTTTATCAGTAAGATTTATGACTGTGGGCCTCAGTCACGCTTTACGACTGTTAGGCCTGCCTTTGTCTTCTATCTGAATACATGAGGCCCAACAGCTGTGAGCGTGTTATTTTTGTCACAGGTCAATTCTCCTCAGCTTCTCTCTGGTACTATAAGTAACTATCACTTCTTTAGAAACATTTGTTTTTTCTCTTTAGATCAGGCCTTTAAAAATAACTAAATTATCTAGTTAAATAATCTTAGAAATTAAGTAAAATTAATAGTAATACTGTGTGCTAAGCACAACAGTATCTAAGTTAATTTACTTTTGACTGTAGAGATTCCTCAGGCTTAATAGCTCTGAGGGGGATTAGCTTAGTTTAGAGAATTACAATGGGACAACACACTTATAAACAACAGTTTACTGGGCCATCTTGTTTAATGCTTCAGTGATGTTGAAATGGGAGTTGTCACTAACCTCTCGAAATTCTTTAAATAGGACTGCATGTCGGTCCTTCAGGTGCTTTGCTAAATTAGTTGTGCTAGCACCTTTGTTAGCACTGCTCTGTAGCAGAGTTTGCATATTGGCTTGCTTGTGTAGTTCACCTTTCCATGCTCATTTGCCTCAAATCCGAAATATTTCCAAATAACACTCCTGCTCTTTTCTTTATCCACCAAAACTGGCTGTGGAGGCTCTGCACTTGCCATCTTTCTAACACAATAACAAACCAATATTCAACCAGAGCGAATGAGATGAGTGACGAGAAGACGGCACTGTGAGTGAGTGAGAGGAGGCGGGGCTATATGGGCACTGTGGTGTGTGTCATCTCTCTGTCGGAGAGAAGAGAGAGCGAGAAAGTGCAGCTGGTATCGGTGTATCGATACTGCAGAAAATGAATATTGAAATTGCTTCCGATATTCAGAATCGATATGTATTGGAAAATCAATATTTTTGACAACACTACAAGATACGTATATCTAACATTTGTAGATATCTCTGGTGTGAAAGTCAAACCTATTGGCGGCACCTGTCTTTATCTGTAAGGCGTGGAACCTACCTTTTGCCTCATCACTGATATGCATCTCTTGCAGAATCAATCACTTTTCCATTTAACACTGAAACATAATCTCATTAACGGTTGCTTCCCAGAATATTTCCTGTGACATGCTTTATTGAGAAAAGGGAATTTAGATAAAGTGAAGGGATAGGGATCTAAAATCCACTCTGCATTATTCCACCTACCTCACTTCTTAACTCTATTTGTAATTTTGAATATATACAATCTGAAGGAAAGTTAGATGACTTATTTTGTTCAACAATGTGCTCTGTCTCTGTCGTTTTGTCTCTGTAGGTGGTAGTTGCTGGTTTTGGTCCACTGGAAGCTTATATTGGTGCTGAAGAGGGTGTGGCTCTATAGGCTAACAATGGCCAGTTCCTCAGTTGTGTTAATTGAATATCAAATATTTATAACATAAAAGCTGCCAAGAGCACCAAAGACCCTTGGTGCAAATTCATAGTGGAGAAAGTCAATGATTCGAAAGTCCGGCTCAAAAACCAGTTGGGTGTTTACCTCAGTCAAATTGAACGGTCCGGTGTCAACCATATCGAGGCAGCCAAGGCTAAGCCTGATGAATGCTGTGAGTTCAGTGTCTTCACCAGGAATGGGAAAGTCATATTTAGAGCTGACAATGGCCTGTTCTTAAGTCGATATACTCAGGGTAATCAGAACACTGAAGCTGTTAAAGACGGTGTTGATGAATTTTGTGAATTTTCACTGAGTATCAGGGAAATCATAAGCCCCATGTTTGAAATTGTCAATCTAGATTTTGACAAAATCCCAGACCTGAGCGACAAGCCATCTGTGGTGAAAAGCGATTGCTACATTAATGAAAGCAGCGTGAATCAATCCCACACCTTCAAACTAAACTGGATGGATACAGTCACGGAGACCACGACTTGGACCCACAGCTGGGGGCTGTCCACTACTGTGTCTTCTGATTTTAAATTATTAAGTGCCAAAGTCACAATCTCATACTCAGGACAGTATGGCACCAGCTCCTCAAAAGAGAAAACCATCTCCATGTCAGAGGAGACTGCCATCACAATTCCTCCCAAAACCAAGATCACAGTGAAACTGATGGTCAACAAGGATGATCATGCTGAGATTCCCTTCACAGCTACAATCAAGAAGACCAAGGCCAATGGACAGGTTGAGATGTTCACTGAGAACGGCACCTGGAAGGGTGTGGTTTATGAAAATGTAAGGCTTAAAATCGAGGAAGCCAAAGTGTAAGAACAGGTTTACAAGTTCAAAGCAAAAAAAAAATCCTGTGTATGGATTGAGTTAACAAATCAAGCTTTCAAAGAAAATCATATAAAAGTACATATTGTATCAAGGGGATTCAAATATATTGTGCTGTTAATTGCAATGTCCATGACTTATGAATGTAATCAATCTGAGGAAGCTAAAAATATATATATTGGTACTCTGGGATACTTTTAATGTAAGCTTTGTTTAAATTTCATAACTATATATGGCGATTAATGGAAAAAATTCAAATAATCTAGCTTTTATTTCTGCTAACATAAACTCAGACTGTATAATTGTCTTTTCCCCCATCAGTGTGGGTATGTTTATTTGAATTATTCTTACAAATAAAGAATTCTTTTTTGTATCATACCATATTGTTTCTCACCATTCTTAAAGGTCTATAATGATATACCTAAAAAAAAAAATCAAATGTATTGGGGTGGTTATATGATACATAATTGGGTCACTGGACAGATTTTCTGAACATTGTCAAGCCACTTATGCAGAGTAACTGTTGTGACCCCCAGGTGGGCAGCATCAGTGATTGCACCCCACTCACTCAACCAACCACCACATTCATTTATATTATTTACAAGAAGCATAATAACCCATTTATGCAAATTAATATTCAATTTAAACATATTAAGTTACAGATTGGTTTTAGCTTCAGATTTTGATATTCGATTACATAAGAGGTTGTCAGCAAACACAAATATTGGTTATGCACATTAAAACTACATTAATTGAAATGTATTTATTTACACCTTATTTTCTCCAGTAAATCATTATATATATTGAGTGTTGAGCCTGAACATTGGTTAGATGTATATTGTTGCTATTTAATGAAAAGTATACATTTCTCCTACTTATTATAATGAGTGTTTTTTCATTTGCCACAGCTGTGGTGAAACAACTAAACTACACTAATTCAAATGCACATTTATATGCTATATACCCACAGAATGACATAACATTTGCTTTACTAATTTGTTCAAGTAATTTATGTAGACAACTGGAATATGGTGCTGTGTTTCCAAATATATAATAAAAACACACGTGATGGTGGTAATAGAATACGTCATAAAGCCACAATCATATATAGTTTAGTTTAAATGGGTTTTAGATTGAATTGTGTTTATATTCTATCTATTTTGGTCAATTGTTTGGGTAATGTCTTTGTTCCAGAGATTTCATGGATCAAGTAAGTATTTTTGTTGTACCTCAGAATGGGAAAGACACTTAAACTTAGAATTTCTCTTAGCAATTTCATTTTGTGTGTATAGACCCATCCCGGACCCGCTTACAAAAATCATTACCATTAAAGAAAGCCGCAATAGAAGACAATGTCACTGCCCTTGCTTATCATTTAAGTTTTGAAGTGTTTCTTTTAAAATTCCGATATTGTTTTCTTGCTCTAAGGGACCTATGATCAGATACATTAACCGTGGGTTAATACTCATTGGTTGTTTTTTTTAAATTGTTACGATTATAACTGAGCGCCAGCAACTAATAGGCCAATATAGCCTCCCCTAATCAAGCCAATGCCCTTTTAGCTGCAGCTGGTAGAAGTTTATTCTTGGCGAAGATGATGCAGGCAGTAGTCATCAAAGTGTCCCTCACTGACTAGTTAGTGGTCATCGCTTTGTAGTAGTGGTACATGAGGCTGGACCCAAAACTGAGACTAATTTTATAGATCTTGATATAATCCTCTCAAACCTCTCATGATATAATATTGGGAGGAGACTTTTTTTATCTTTTGATGGACTCACTCCTTGATCATAGTGAAGCAAAAGTGTGTAAGTCCCCTTGACCAACATTGACACTTCATAGGATGTGTAAAATTCTTGGACTTACAAATATTTGGAGACTTTTGAACCTATCTGGGGGGACTACACATTTTTTTCATCAGTCCATAAGACTGACTTTAATGTATCCCTTTTGCAAAATTCCGGAACTCCAACAATTGTTAAAGACTAAAATCAATGTCTATATGGAGACCAACTGCTCCTCAGTATCCTCTGTAGGCATGGCTTGGGAGGCACTTCAGACGGTTCTTAGGGGTCGGATCATACAGTATGCCTCATTCACCAAAAAAAAAAAAAAAAAACACAAGAATTTATGGGATTAGAAAGGAATAATAAAAGTGCTGAGGCAGAGATGAATCGCTGAATGTCATCCAATGGCCTTAGGGAATTGACCCGATTGAAATACAGATAATACTATTTTGTCGCGGAAGGTGGAGTTTTGGCTATTCTGGGCAAGACAGTCATACTTTGATTCAGGGGACAAGGCAGGGAACTTCTGGCTAGATATATAAAACAGAGAGAGTCTTTTTATACCATTCCCTCAGTGAAATCTGCTGGAGGTGATATATTTACCTCAGCCATTGATATTAATAATGCTTTTAAAGAATTCTATCTTGATCTTTATAGTTCCATGTCTTTGGCTACTGATAAGGATATTAGAAACTTTGTGGAACCATTGGAACTTTCTAAACTGACGACTGAGCAAAAAACTCTCTTGATTCTGAGATAACCTTGGAGGAGCTTGGCGAGGTAATTAAGGCCTTGCCTACAGGCAAGGCTCCGGGGCCAGACGGCTTTGCTACTGAATTTTTTAGATGTTATGCTACAGAACTGGCTCCATGTTTGGGATTCCCAGGTCTCAATCTTACAGGTACTTACAGTTGCGCCATCAACTCTGTACCACATTTGGGATTAGTATGCAGCCCCCTAAACTGGCAGATACCCTTGAGATGGTGCCTGCTGCTTTTAGAAAAGGTCATGAAGTTTCAGCGTATTATTTCTTATTGATCCAGAGTCTTGGGGATGGGGCATTAACATCTCTTAAGAGGTTATGGGGAAAAGATTTGAATTTGAAATTGGAAGATGGGGTGTGGGGAAGGATTTTGAAAAATGTTAAGATCTTGTCCAGAGAGGCAAGGGTTCACCTTATACTCGTTTAAGATGGCGCCGCAGATGGCCACCTCTGTGTGTAGCTCTTCAGTTCTTTTGTTGTTTTTGTTTGTTTGTCCTGTGTTTAGTAATATTTTTATTATTATTTTACGCTGGTCAGGCTCCGTCGGCGTGGCTTTCGAACAGCGCTGCCAAGCATTCATCTAGCGAATCTCCGCTCTCTTCCTAACAAAACGGACGAACTACGTCTCCTCACCCGCGCAAACAAGGATTTTCAAACTCTGCTGCCTTGTGCTTCACAGAAACCTGGCTGAGTGAAGCCATTCCAGACAGCATGTTACATCTGCCGGGCTTTCAGCTGTTCAGAGCGGATTGCATCGCAGAGTTAACGGGGAAAATGAGAGGCGGTGGAACATGCTTTTACATCAATGAAAGTTGGTGTACAGATGTAACAACATTAAAGAGGATGTGCTGTCAGAATTTGGAAGCGCTCTGTGTTAACTGTAAGCCGTTCTACTCGCTGTGGGAGTTTTCCTTGTTTATTCTGGTGAGTGTTTGCATAGCGCCAAACGCGTGTTTGAATGCGGTGCTGCAACAGCTGGCTGATCAAATCACAGACACAGAACAACAATACCTGGACTCAGTTATTATTATTCTTGGGGATTTTAACAAAGCAAATCTCACACGTGAACTGCCCTAATACAAACAGCACATCACATGCCCCACCAGAGAAAAGAACAAACTGGATCATTTTTACACATCAATAAAGGATGCATATCACTCTGTCCCTAGAGCAGGTTTGGGACTCTCTGATCACTGTCTGGTTTATCTTCTTCCAACCTACAGGCAGAAATTAAAATCAACCAAGCCAGTAGTAAGGACTGTAAAGAAATGGACCAATGAAGCAGAGCAGGAACTACAAGGCTGCTTCGATTGCATGGATTGGAGTGTTTTTGAGGCTGCAGCCACAGACCTGGATGGGCTCACAGATACTGTTACATCATATATCAGTTTCTGTGAGGATATGTGCATTCCTACTAGGATTTATTTAAAGTTCAACAATGACAAACCGTGGTTTACAGCAGAGCTCAGGCAGCTTCGTCAGGTCAAAGAGGATGCTTACAGGGGTGGGGATAAAGTCTTGTGCAATCAGGCCAGGAACACACTGAACAAGGAAATCAGATTGGCTAAAAGAAGATACTCTGAGAAGCTGGAAAACAAGTTTTCAGCAAACGACCCTGCATCAGTGTGGAGTGGCATGAAACAACTTACAAATTACAGGACTCCTACCCCCAACCCTGTGGTGGACCAACAACTGGCTGACGACCTGAATGTGTTCTACTGCAGTTTGAAAGGTCCAATCTCACACCCCACACCCACTCTGACCTTCACTTCACGCAAACACCAACACCTCCTGCAACCCCCTCCTGCTACTCAACCTGCACTTAAGATCTGTGAAGATGATGTGAGCCAGGTCTTTCGGAAACAAAAGACAAGGAAAGCTTCAGGCCCAGATGGCGTCTCACCAGCGTGTCTTCAATCCTGTGCTAACCAGCTGGCCCCCATCTTCACACAGATCTTCAATAGATCACTGGAGCAGTGTGAAGTCCCATGCAGCTTCAAATGCTCAATCATTATTCCTGTCCCAAAGAAACCAAAAATCACAGGACTTAATGACTACAGACCTGTCGCCCTGAAGTCTGTGGTCATGAAATCATTTGAAAGACTGGTGTTGGCCCACCTGAAGAACACGACTGGACCCTTTCTAGATCCTCTTCAATTTGCTTATCGAGCAAACAGGTCTGTGGGTGATGCAGTCAACATGGGATTGCATCATATCCTGCAACATCTGGACAGACCAGGGACATATGCAAGGATCCTTTTTGTGGACTTCAGTTCGGCTTTCAACACCATCATCCCATTTATACTCCAGAATAAATTACAGCAACTCTCTGTTCCCATATCAATCTGTCAGTGGATTACCAGCTTTCTGACAGACAGGCAGCAGCTAGTGAGACAGAGGAAATTCACTTCCAGCACCTGTACAATCAGCACTGGTGCCCCCCAGGGATGTGTGCTCTCCCCACTACTCTTCTCCCTCTACACCAATGACTGCATCACCAAGGACCCCTCTGTCAAGCTCCTGAAGTTTGCAGACGACACCACTGTCATCGGCCCCATCCGAGATGACGATGAGTCTGCATACAGAAGGGAGGTTGAACAGCTGGCTGTCTGGTGCAGTCAAAACAACCTTGAGCTGAACACGCTCAAAACAGTGGAGATGATTGTGGACTTTAGGAAGACACCCCAACATTGACCCCGCTCACCATTCTAAACAGCGCTGTGGCAGCAGTGGGGTCATTCAGGTTCCTGGGCACTACCATCTCACAGGACCAAGTAAAGATGCTGATTACCACACCTGGAGTCGCAAGTTCGAATGCAGGTGTGTTGAGTGACTCCAGCCAGGCTTCCTAAGCAACCAATTGGACCGGTAGCTAGGGTAGGTAGAGTCATGTTGGGTTGACCTCCTCGTGGTCACTATAATGTGGTTCTCGCTCTCGGTGGGGCATGTGGTGAGTTGTGAGTGGATGCTGCGGTGAATTGCATGAGCCTCCACAAGCCACGTGATAGTAGTGGATTGACTGTCTCAGAAGCGGAGGCAAATGAGATTCGTCCTCAACCACCTGGATTGAGACGTGTCACTATGCCACCACAAGGACTTAGAGCACATTGGGAATTGGGCATTCTAAATTGGAGAGAAAATATATATATAACCAATAAATATGTAAATAGGTGGGTCCTCACCAGCATGATGATCGGGAGACAGATAATTCTGAGTGTTTGGAAATCAAAGGGCGCTCCCTCTTTTTATGAATGGTGCAACGAATTGGGGCAAGGTAGCGTCATTTAAAGGGATGTCGTATAGACGGCTTGGCAGTTCGGATGCACATGACAAGAAATGAGGCAGGTATTTGGCCTTTTTAGAGGGTGCTCAGTGATGGGCAGTGGAGAGGGACATTTTGTTTTGGGATATAATTTGTATAATTTTATTTTTATATATATTCTTAAGTGTTTCCTTTTGTCTGTTTTTTTTTTTTTTTTTTTGTATGTGTGTGTGTATACTTTCATTTGGTGTTGGACAATTGGATGTTGATGTTTTTGGGAGGGGGGATGTTCAGGGGGAGGGACATCAATTTGATATAATTTGATTGTGTGTGTGTATGTTCTGTTTGTTTAATCCTGTTCTTGAATCAATAAAATGTTAATAAAAAAATAAAATAAAAAAATAAAAATTTGAAATTTAAAACACTTTTTCATAGTAGGATGCATCTCTTTTGAAATTAGCATTTTATTGATTCCATTTATCGGATCAGAGAAACAGAACATACACATAAAAAATCAACTTTTTCCAATTATACACCCCTCCCCCTGAACAAATCCCTCCCCCCTCACATTAACAACATCCAGTGGTCGACACAAAATAAAAAACATGCACAAAAATATACTTACAGGCAAAAAGAAACACTTAAAAATAAATTAAACAAATTACATAACAAAACCAACCAAAACAAAAAGAAAGCAAAATGTTCTGTCTCTCCCTACTGCACATCACTGTGTGCCCTCCAAAAAAGCCAAATACCTGCCCCACATCTTGTCATATGCCACCTGAAAGTTAGTAACCATCTATACGACATCACCTTGAATGACGCTACCTTGCCCAATTCGGTGCACCACTCATAAAAAAAGAGGGAGCGCCCGCTGACTTCCATACCCTCTGAATTATCTATCTCCTGATCATCACACTGGTGAGGACCCACCTTTCTACATATTTATAGGGTCTATTAATGACTGCCCCATCACCCAACACACAAAGTTTGGGATGGAACAAAATTTGAGTGCCCAAGACCTCATAAACCAAATTCTGGACTCTCAGCCAAAACTCCTGAATCTTAGAACAAGACCAGAAATCTTGGGTCATGTCACCATCCTCCAACTGACATCACCAGCAGGTAGGTGTGTCCTTTAAACCAAGCTAAAACAATCTAGAGGTAGTCCAGTAAAAGCGCTGCAAAATTTTAAATTGAATAAGGCGCACCCTTGCATCCCTGGACATAGTTAAATTTTTTTAAAATTATTATTCTTTACCACTCCCCATCTTCCAATATCAAGGTCAAATCTTTTTCCCAAATCTTCTTAAGAGATGTTAACGCCCCATCCCCAAGACTCTTGATCAGTAGGGAATAATACGCTGAAGCTTCATGACCTTTTCTAAAAGCAGCAAGCACCACCTCAAGGGTATCTGCTGCTTTAGGGGGCTGCGTACTACACCCAAAGGTGGTACAGAGTAGATGGTGCAACTGTAAGTACCTGAAGAATTGAGATCTGGGAATCCCAAACCGCTGTATTATATTTTCAAAGGATCTCAATGCTCATTTTTCAAAAAGGTCGCCCAGTGCATTAACATCTATATTAATCCATTCTGTCCAGCAGAAAGGAGACTTGTCAATATGCAATTTGGGGTTCAACCAAATACCTGCGTTCAGGTAAATGTCCAAATTAAGCAAGCGGGAAACTTTTGTTAACACTGAATGCATGTGCGGGATAACGGGATGTGTCTTTACTGCTCCGGGCAGCTTGGTAGAAAGACTTTGCAATGGCAAGATAGGGGCAAGGACCTCTTGTTTAATAAAGAGCCAGGGAGGGGCTCTCTCAGGTGGAAGTGACCAATGTGCCAAAGTCTGAGACCAAAAGCATAATAACAAAACAAAATCTTGGGGAGACCTTAGGATGCATCTCTTAAATATTACATCTGTGTACTATGTAACATCACTCACTGTTATGTTGGCATCGTGACACCAAAAAACTCTGCAAATGCTGCAAATGGTTTTCCATTGTGGAGGGTGCCCGCTGAGTCTTCGTCATGCCCTTGGCGTAGGTGGGCAGTGACGTGATGGAGGACAGAGGACTTCTACAAACAACAGACAGCGTATGTCATGACAAGCTTACTTGAAAACATTACATCTGTGTGCAATGTAACATCACTAACTGTTTGGCTTAATGGGTGACTTTAATTATATATTTTAAGGAGGCACTCGACAAGATACGACATCTCTGCCCAAAACGTACTGAAACCCTCAGTTCTTATCAGTATTACAAGGCTGAGCTGTATGACAGTAATAATTAATTTTATAAAGATAAATACTTCCTCAAAGGTGATTTTTGTTTTTATTTTTTTATTTTTTTTATAACATTTTGAATTAGATTTTGTACCTCAGAAATGTATTCATCCGGTCAAGTGCAGCGTTGTCAAGTGTTTTGTCCTTGTTGTCCTTGAACAGTGTGTCGTTAACTTTTTCAACAAGATCATTGATGTGCACTGACAATGCAGGATGAAAGACCTTCGGTCTTGTTTTGAGATTTCCAGTTGTAGATTGCCACCATCTGTTCCATGTGGTTGTCACAGAACCATTCTGAAGGCTTTGGAAGAATGCCTGTTTAAAATATTGTTTTGTATTAATGACATAATGCATCTACTTTTCATTTTCCTTGCTCAAAATGTTGGCTTGTACTCACCTGAATCTCTCCATCACTGATAAAGGAACATAATCCGTTTTTCTCCACCTTCTCATGTGTCCTTGTTAAAAAAGTAAAAGTTAATACCAACTGGATTTACAAATGTATATACATTAAAGAGAACAATCATTTGCCATGTATCTTTGCACGTCATATGCTAAACAGCATATGCTGCCAATGACGATGCATTATATCTTCGCAGATGCCATAGGTCATCTTTCAGTAATGTCTCCGTTTTAAGTGACTTCCATTTCTCCCTCACCTCCATTTCTGCCATCTGATGCAATAAACCAATTTTATTGGTTTTCACGTTCAACATCAAAAACATTAAAATATAGTGTATCTACAATACTCACAGTTGATGTAGTCTGCCTGCCTTCTTTGTGGTGGGAAGTCAACAGTCCATTCTTTCAAGTCCCATGTATTTCTGAATGCATTGCTTTGAGAAATGCTGATGTATTAGGAATTTTTTTTTTTTTTTTTTTTTGTAACATTAGGACACACCAAATACGTTAGTATATTCATGTTCTCATCCGAAATGGACTTGTTTTTGCACATGGGGTCATACACTCGAATCTGATTCAAGCCATCTAAGAAGGAATTATAAAAAATGTAATCACAACAGTCATAAACTACCTTTGCACAGTAATATCTTCTATTTCCAACACATACTCACAGAATGAAGTGATTCCCCTTTTCTGGGTTCTCCAAGCCAACTACTCTTGCAATGAGAAACTTATCCATGTCATCAAGGTCCTGTGAACATTTCTGAACATAAAATATTTGCACTTACAATCCTCCAGTCCCTCCCCCCACTAGAAATAATTTTTACCTTCAGGAAAGAGATTCTCTTGTCATTGATAACCTTGCTTTTTTTTTTATAGTCGCGCCACCAGAGGATGGATATGTGTGCACCTGTAAAGCTGTTGCACCATGTTCTAGACAGAGCTGTGCAATCCTTGTGCCAAGAATCTAACAAAAATGTAGAATAAAATAAGTAAGCTACATATGTACATATCAGTGAACATTTCTTACATTGTTAGAACTTAAATCATCATTTAGCCAAGGGAAGCTTTAAAAAAATAAAAAATAAATTAACATTTAAAAAAATGTCATCAGTGTTTTTTTCCTGTGATGAGGTGGCCCAGACAGAGGTTACATGAGTATAAATTGATATCACTCATCCAGTGTATTGCGCAAACAAAATTAATTGATTATAAGTACTTATAATTGTCAGAAAACAGACAGAAGTATTTTGCACTCAGTAGACATCATATGCATCAAGGTTCTCTTTTATGATGATATCTATTAACATTTTTGTTAAGATGCTTGTAATACTTTGCCATCCCAAATTCAGAATATGAGGTGGTCAGTAGGGCTGTTGGATACATATATTTAAATAAGTCATTCTAATCAAATGCGATTGAAGTTAGAAATGTAAACACTAATGTAATGTATCTTTCGAGACGGTCCCTAAATTTGTGATTATTTGTGAATATGGAATAAGTCAACTTTACTGCAGTATGATATATGTGCTCTTATGTAAATAATAAAAGAGAGTATCTATACAGTCATTTTTGTATCTTGTATGGTATATTTTAATAAACAGAGTACAGGCACATGTCCTATTTATTGTTAATATAGCATAAATGTATAAATACACCACACAGACATTTGAATGAGACATTAACATTAGTTAATGCATTAGTTAGCATGAACTAATGATGAGCAATGCTATATATATATATATATATATCTTTGGTTAATGTTAATTTATCAAAATACAACTAACTATTCATTGTTTGTTCGTGTTAGTTCATGTTGAATTAATTCATGTTGACATATACAAGTTTTCATTAAAAATGCATTTGTATATGTAGAAATGAGCATTAGCCAAGATAAATACTGTAAACGCTGTACAAGTGCTCATTGTTAACTGATATAAATAACTGTTAGGAATTTTCAGGATTGGGCCCTAAGTATCAAGTCAGGTCTGCAGTCGCTGTCTCGATCCGGTTCCTCATGAGGGGAGAAATGACACAGACACTTAAGTGTGCATCAGAGATTCCTCGTACTTTATTGTTCAGCACAGCATTATATATCTTTGTAGGAACAGGAAAAGCAGTACATTATCTACATTATCCAATGAGATCAATCATTACCCTATTTGGAAAGACATACATATAGATTCTACATTAATTATGTAAATGAAACAAAATATTCAATTTTTTAAATTTATATATATATATATATATATATATATATATATATATATATATATATATATATATATATATATATATATATATATATAAAATCTGTTGTGTTTGCTGATTGCCACCAGGTGGCGCTGTACATTTTAATATTATAATAATCCCTTCTAAAAATATGTATTTATATTTATATATATATATATATATATATATATATATATATATATATATATATATATATATATATATATATATATATATATAAAGGAGTGTAAAAATATTGCAAAATATTGCAGTCTTTCATACTGTTCTTGTATAGCTAAATATTTCTAACAAATTCTTATTCTAAATTGATATTTAAAAAAAAAATAAATAAATAAATATATATATATATATATTGATACACAAAACTGAACCAAGTCTTATATTTTTGTATCAGATCAGTAGATGAAATGCGCAACTGTCCAAAAATAAGCATCCTCTAGATGGCACTAAATGACTAGATCATTCAAATGTGGATTTACAGTGAAAGAAAATGTTCACCTATGCACTGGATAACTGCTTAGAGGTTCAAATCTAGACAAAAGTCCATAGATGGATATAAAATATATTTAAAATAAAATAATAATAATAATTCCCCAAATAAGCATGTGTTCTTTGAATTGCATGTTGCTAGAAAAAGCAGACATACTGTTCTACACTTTAAGCTGTTTAGAGTTTTTCCAAAATCCCTAAACAAAGACCAGAATCATTAAATGTAAGTCTAACTAGAGCTTTTAAACTACATACTGTACGTCAAACTATGCACAGGCCTTCTATCTATCTATCTGTCCATCTATATATCTCTCTGTCTGTCTGTCTGTCTGTCTGTCTGTCTGTCTGTCTGTCCATCTATATATCTCTCTGTCTGTCTGTCTGTCTGTCTGTCTGTCTGTCTGTCCATCTCTCTATCTATCTGTCTCTCTGTCTGTCTGTCTGTCTGTCTGTCTGTCCATCTATATATCTCTCTGTCTGTCTGTCTGTCTGTCTGTCTGTCTGTCTGTCCATCTATATATCTCTCTGTCTGTCTGTCTGTCTGTCTGTCTGTCTGTCTGTCCATCTCTCTATCTATCTGTCTCTCTGTCTGTCTGTCTGTCTGTCCATCTATCTATCTATCTGTCTCTCTGTCTGTCTGTCTGTCTGTCTGTCTGTCTGTCCATCTATATATCTCTCTGTCTGTCTGTCTGTCCACCTATCTATCTGTCTGTCTGTCTGTCTGTCCATCTATATATCTCTCTGTCTGTCTGTCTGTCCATCTATATATCTGTCTGTCTGTCTGTCTGTCTGTCTGTCCATCTATCTATCTATCTGTCTCTCTGTCTGTCTGTCTGTCTGTCCATCTATCTATCTATCTGTCTCTCTGTCTGTCTGTCTCTCTGTCTGTCTGTCCATCTATATATCTCTCTGTCTGTCTGTCTGTCTGTCCATCTATATATCTCTCTGTCTGTCTGTCTGTCCATCTATATATATCTCTGTCTGTCTGTCTGTCTGTCTGTCTGTCTGTCCATCTATATATCTCTCTGTCTGTCTGTCTGTCTGTCTGTCTGTCCATCTATCTATCTATCTGTCTCTCTGTCTGTCTGTCTGTCTGTCCATCTATCTATCTATCTGTCTCTCTGTCTGTCTGTCTGTCCATCTATCTATCTATCTATCTATCTGTCTCTCTGTCTGTCTGTCTCTCTGTCTGTCTGTCCATCTATATATCTCTCTGTCTGTCTGTCTGTCTGTCCATCTATATATCTCTCTGTCTGTCTGTATTTCTGTATTTAGAAGGGACACACACAGCTTGTCATAAGACTTTGTGTATAAGCTAGAACACTTCATAGGCCTATAGATTTCAGCTCTGCAAAATATGTTAAAATGTGTTCCATGAATGCAAAGATGATCAAATGAGTGATATTAAGTGTTATGCTGTAAAGTGAGAGAAGTGTCAACTTACCTGTTTTTAACTACCTGTAAATAGCCTTCAAAGTGGAAAATGTGGGTAAGACCACATGGGTTGAAGCCTATTGAAATTATTGCTGCTTGTTCATGCTTCCATGAAGGAACAAAATGTCATAAACTTATGAGAGAAAGAAATATACCGTATTCTTTTGTTAGAAACTGCTTTATTTGGGTGCCACTGTCACTTACTATCTGAGTCCTGTACATTCAGACTCACTGCGCTGGAGAAGGTAATTTCACACAGGCAAATTCTGTGATAAGGATTCTCAGTTGCTCAAACAGCTGTTAGGGGTCCAAAACCTTGCCTGGTTCCAATTGAGATTAGCACAGGCTTTTTACTTGTAATTAATTAGTCTGTGTGAGGAAGCCCCACTACTGCTAAGCAACCTCAAATGAACCTTAGAGCACCCTCAATGGCAGACCATGGCAAACTACTGCCTGTGGGTCGATTTATCATGAACATTTTTTATTAGATCTTTCATTTATCTGTCATTGGGACCTATTGCGCATCCCACAAACTTTTAATATGCTCAGGGTTGCCAGATAATAGATGCAACACCCCAATAAGAGATTTATACGTGCACAAATTGGAAATATTTTGCTTTATGTCATACTTAATTTATGCAATCTGGTACCATGCATGCGAGTGTGCATGTTTTCTCTCTCCTCTTCTGAAAAAAGAAAATAAAATACTTAGCCCTCAACAGTGCTATATTCCGCTCAAAGAAAAGTGTGATGCAGCCACTCCGTGTCCATTCGTGAGGCTGCGTATGCTGTTTCGTGCCATGTCTGCGAGCAAACCTTTTCAGTGATGAACTTTAGTGAAATCCCAATAGATCTTCGCATCATTCGCACATGGAAGGGACACGCAAGCAAAACCAAGTGAGAGAGGAATATGATTGTTCTTTGTGTTATTTGTTAAAAAGTCACTCAAACCTGTATGTGAATGTGACTCTGGCAGTAATCATTTATTAGTGTCATGCAGCTTGTTTTATTCATTGGTGTGCTGAATGGGGTGCCAAACACACCATTGACGAGACCCACATCATGTCCCATGAGCATGTAAACATGTTGATAATGTTCTGAGAATAAAACAAGTAATTGGATCCATTTTGCCGCAAACATTAAAGTAAGCTTTTAGAATCTATAATTTCAGAATATTTTATTTTACTATTAAACCAGACTCCTGAGAGTGTTAAATTGAATACTAAATTACCACTGCAGTGAAGTATGGTAAAATAAACAATTAATAATTTTATTCAGCCTTTATTCAGTTTTATTAACACATGATAGAAAGTAGCAGCAAAACTTAAAGCAATCACAGAATGGTCCCATCAGAATATACTTCAGAAAACTGTGCATCATTCATTGAGTGCATGAGTGCACTACTACTGGGATTAAAAGATACAAATATGCAAAACTTTTTAATCTTCTCTCTTCCATGTTCTAATTAACAGCTGATGTGTCCCCTCTAATAAAACTACGGTGGCTGTGAAGTGCGAAACAAAACAACTAATCTAAAAACACAACAGCAAATCCAAAGATAAAAATAACAATTCAGAAACACATTAACAAATCATAAAACACAACATCAAATCCAGAAACAAAACAGCAAATCAGAAAACACAACAGCAATTCAGTCGAAATAACTTGCACAATAATTGTAAAATTCATTCCAAATGCTCAATTACTGAAAATTGTGGTTTGTCACTCAGTAAAACAGTTTTGGGACACTTTATAACACAGAGAGCAAAAACAGAGAGCGGGAAAAGATCGTTTTAGGTACGATGTTCATCTACGGTGTGTAAGGGACCGTCTAACAATTCCACAAACTGTGCTAAAACGCCAGTGTCCAAGCCTTCAATCAATTGACTTGCATATTCTAACATAAACACTGTTATTAAAAATATTGTAAATGTTGTAGTAGACCACCGGCGTGATGGATCACTTTCTACATTTGAAGCCAGCATGTCCAATTATGAGTACAGTGTTCAATTATTTTAGAAAATACATTAGATTCATATTGTAAAGGTTGTACAAGGTTGCTATTAGATATGCTGATTTACTCTAGGTGAGAATTTCCCAGAATTATACATATACAGTATTCAATTATTATTATTTTTTTAATATTATAAAAAAGTTAGTCATTCACACCACTGGAAGCCTGTTACAACCTTTACTGTCAAAATTACATCTTGATGAATTTTAATGGTGTTTTTAAAGTTTCCTGTTACTGTTTTCCAGAGAGAGAAAACACTCCAAGTGATTTCGTTTTTCAGTCAGTGACCTTTTGGCATGATTTTGATAGCTATGGTACCTACCCTTTCCGTTTCGACTGAACTGCTGTTGTGTTTTATGATTTGCTGTTTTGTTTTGTACTTCACAGCCACCATACAAAATAATTGCACGCCCCTGCTCAATTGATTATGTAAGACTAATAAATGTTTTGTACATAAAAAATAAATAAATAAAGTTTCTTTACATTGTTTAAGTAGCATTTAAACATGATTTAATCTATTAAAAATGTGTAATGACGATACATCTCCACTTTATACAGAGCACCCCCAGTATTTTCAGAAGCACCCTCAGTGATCTGGAACCGGGCCAGCCAGTGTTCCTCACTTGCCTCTCCCCTAAATACATCTGGTTTCTATTGTGACCCTAACAGTGAATCGCACAAGTCCTGTCAGACCATTCGCTAAGGATAGGAATGACAGGGGGAGCGGATCACACTTTTGATCACACTTTTAATAATATGATCAGTAAAGATCTCTCTCTGCCTGAGAAAAAGAAATGTTATCTTGTCACTTTGGAAAGATTTTTCAATTCCAAAGATTTTGAGGTATAAAAGATATCTTTTTGTCTTTTACTTGGCTTGGTTTCCTTAAAAAAAAAAATCACTCTTTCACAGAACCAAAGACCCAAGCACTACATAAATATAAATGTTGCATATAAATATTACAACACATACAATACACACAATTTACACCAAATCAAGACTAAGAGCAGAGAACAGTCAAGATTATATGAACTCAATGTAATGCTGCATTGAATATATGGATTTTCTCGCATGAGATGTTTTAAAATGTTCCATGATGTCATACTGACCATGTCAGCTAAACTGTTAATCTATCCTATAATTCTTCAAATCTCTTATGACAGGTGCACTGCCTTTGATTTTCAAATTGTTCCAACAGAGACATGAAATTTCAGACATAACATATGCTTTACAGACCCTGCAATAAATAATAGATTGATTTATCAACCTGAAGTTTTTAGTCAGCTTGGCCTTTAAATGTCATTTTAATTATATTTTTCTTCACTTCATTTGGTCTGTGAGGCAATATTTAACTTGGAGGGAAGCTGCATGAGTTACTAAAGATAACTAATAGAATTCATTTGTTAATTAATCTCAGCATTTATTTTGAAATCATTTATCACTCTCTTATTAGTGTTGAAGGAATATTTGTACTCAGTTATAATGTGTTTATTGACTTCATGTAATGTAGAAGTGTCATTTAGATTCAAGAGAAAGTAGTTTGCACAATAATTCAATGATTTTGGCAGACACAAGAGTTTATTTTGAAAAGAGCAGAAACTAAACTGTATTTAGAAGCCCATGAGGCCTGTGAGCTTCATATTTGAGGGTAATTAGGGTGAAAATCACAAATGAGATCTCATCAACATCTCCATTGTTTCTCCTAGACAGAAAAGAGATGAATTAGAGAGTGAATCGAGACTTTAGCAAACATTTCTCTTTAAAATCCTTCCAAATCTCATCTAAGCTATGCTTTCCATGTTAACTGTATAGTTCACTCTTACCATATGTCAGAAAATGCTTATTGGAGTATTAGGAGAAACATCAAAGACAAAGTTGATAGAAATGAAACATAACTGAGAACTCATTTAAGTCTCTAGCAGTAACGTAACTAGCAGAAAGATTTACCTTTGGGAAAGGAAAGAAATAATGCAATATATGTAAAACTATTCCCAAGTACTAACAAACAAGCAGCTACACATCTGCTATTTTAGCCTGTATTTTTGAGATGTGCTGCATGGTAAATTAACAATGTCTTTTTAATCATTCTGAAAGACATTCCGAATCCAAATGTGGCCGACACCTCAGCCCTCGAGAGGGCATTCACCCATAACACGGATATAATAGTGGGAGTGCATGTGCAAATTCAGCAGAAATGAGAGTCAGTGCCAGTAAAAAACTGTGCACACAGTCTTCTCTATCTGAAAGCCAAACTGGCCTTTCAATCCAATTGACAGTATTTCTATGGAAAATTAGGCATCAAATTCATCATCAATACAAACAACAAACGACCATTGTGAATCTGTATTTATTATCATGTTTTGATGAAAGAGGGATTGGGGTATATCAGAAGCTTTCAGTATATCATTTGAATAAATCATCACACAAGCTGTTTATCAGATCTTTCCCCCCACACAAAGCAATGAATATGTCAGTGGAAACTTTAAAATCTTTGTTTTCTTGTGTCTAAGGTCAGTATTTTTCTGTGCAGTGTATCTCTGTGATGTTTGTTTGTGAATAGTGCAGGTCAGATGCAAAGGCAGTTTGTTTTCTAGCAGATTTGGTTTAACAATGTGAAAGTAATCACTACTTTGCATGTGCTTGTTACTGCCAATGTTAGAAAACCAGATTTAGAAGTCCTTTCTCAGCATTACTGAGGCCAATTAAACTCTCTTGTGCTTCTGCTGAGTCTCGTTTTATCATAAAGAATCTGCACTGGATTGTGTGCAGAATTAATGATGATACTTCTTAATAATAAATTCGACACCATGACAAGAAGTTTTCTCAGGGTCACACCACATGACCTGAACAGAATGTGCCTTTTCATAAAATGTCAAAATACCTGATATTTATTTATTTATATATTTTGTCATATGACTTTCATTTTTGGTGGAGAATTCACCACAGTTCTTCTATCTATTTCTGTCTCAATTGCTTCTGTCTCTTTATGTAATCTCAGACTGACACGATGTACAGTGGGGGCTCTGTGGGGGCCATGACATCTGTTGCAGGGCTCCCTGTTCTTCTATCTATTTCAGCTGTCTCAATTGCTTCTGTCTCTTTATGTAATCTCAGACTGACACGATGTTCAGTGGGGGGCTCTGTGGGGGCCATGACATCTGTTGCAGGGCTCCCTGTTCTTCTATCTATTTCGGCTGTCTCCATTGCTTCTGTCTCTTTATGTAATCTCAGACTGACACGATGTACAGTGGGGGCTCTGTGGGGGCCATGACATCTGTTGCAGGGCTCCCTGTTCTTCTATCTATTTCAGCTGTCTCGATTGCTTCCGTCTCTTTATGTAATCTCAGACTGACTCGATGTTCAGTGGGGGCTCTGTGGGGGCCATGACATCTGTTGCAGGGCTCCCTGTTCTTCTATCTATTTCAGCTGTCTCGATTGCTTCTGTCTCTTTATGTAATCTCAGACTGACACGATGTTCAGTGGGGGACTCTGTGGGGGCCATGACATCTGTTGCAGGGCTCCCTGTTCTTCTATCTATTTCAGCTGTCTCGATTGCTTCTGTCTCTTTATGTAATCTCAGACTGACACGATGTTCAGTGGGGGGCTCTGTGGGGGCCATGACATCTGTTGCAGGGCTCCCTGTTCTTCTATCTATTTCGGCTGTCTCGATTGCTTCTGTCTCTTTATGTAATCTCAGACTGACACGATGTTCAGTGGGGGGCTCTGTGGGGGCCATGACATCTGTTGCAGGGCTCCCTGTTCTTCTATCTATTTCAGCTGTCTCGATTGCTTCTGTCTCTTTATGTAATCTCAGACTGACTCGATGTTCAGTGGGGGGCTCTGTGGGGGCCATGACATCTGTTGCAGGGCTCCCTGTTCTTCTATTCTAATCTTTTCTATTTGCAAAAGTAATGTTTGGGAGTCTAACATTTATATTTCCTATTGACACACTAAAGCTGAAGATATAAACAACCATCTTAAGATAAATGCTTTTGTGAAAAATCTTAAGTGCATTAGACTTTTGCACAGGACTGTATATATATATATATATATATATATATATATATATATATATATATATATATATATATATATATATACATACTGTATATTATTTGTCTTTAGGGGTCCGTGAGCATGCCAAAGGCAGAGTTATAGAATATAAGTGTTTCTGATTTCTGGTTCCGGCAGACCTAACTAAAGCAGCCTAATTGTGAGTTGAAGGATAAATTAGGTGTATGTCTGGCTAAATCGATGAGTCTTTAGTCTAGACTTAAACTGAGTGTGTCTGCATCCCGAACAGTGTTAGGGAGACTATTGCATAGTTTAGGAGCCAAATATGAAAAGGATCGACCTCCTTTTGTGGATTTTGATATTCTAGGAACTATTAACAAGCCATAATTTTGTGGTCGTAATGAACGTGATGGAATATAGCATGTCAGAAGGTCACTTAAGTACCTCAGAGCTAGACCATTCAAAGCTTTGTATGTAGTTAACACAAAATTTAACAGGTAGCCAATGTAACGACGATAAAATGGGGCTAATATGATCATACTTCTTGGTTCTAGTAACCAATTGAACTTGCTGGACATCCTCCCAGTAATGCATTACAATAATCTAGTCTTGAGGTCATGAACGCATGAATTAGTTTTTCGGCATCAGCAACAGAGAGCATGTGTCGTAATTTAGCAATATTAATGAGGTGGAAGAATGCTGTTCTACAAACATGTTCTACTAATTATTTTATTTTTATGCATGCAGCTTTTATGAGCTCATATTAATTGAAAGACTGCATGCAATATTTGTACTTTAAAAATATGTTTTTTTACACTCCAGTAATATTGAAAATGAAATTGAGGGCAAAAGGTGTTTAAATATAGAGAAAAACAAACGGTGACCAGTTACGGGCCTAAGATATACACTTTCCCTTAAAATTCATATACATTTTAACATAAAATCTTGATTTTAAAAAGTCCATGCATGTATGCATGAAGAACCCATATGTGTATTGCTGTTTCTCTCTGCATGGCTCAAATGCACCTGACACGAACACCTCTACAATTCTGTGGCAACAGAAGATTTGTGTCCTCTGATCTCTGCTGGAGAGAGCATGAACGAGTCCCTCTCTCTGTTCAGAACAGTAAAATCAACCTCTGGATTGTTATTTTCATACTCTACGGCATCTTGAAAATCACTTTTCTTTTGAGTTGAATAACTGAGCTCATTTTTCCCTTGGAATGCACTTCTAACGGCTGTGTGCCGGATAATAAACGGGCTCATATATCTGAATCCACCCATCAGGTGGTCATTGTGAAGATTCTTATGGAGTAGAGCAGCCTGCTGGATCTGGGGAGCATCGGACAATCCGAACATATAAACGGTTTGAGTCCAGCAACACAAAACAAAGAGCTACAAAAGAGAAATGATGACATCATGATTTCTGTTGAAACCTATCAGGATTTTTCTATTATATTGGCAATCTTCAAAATTCAGAAAAATCTACATTTTAATGCACTACATAATATCCTTAGGATAGGTCGTGTCTTTGTCTAGTTTCTTTGTTTGGATTTCTTCACGGAAGACATGCAAAAAACAAAAACAAAAATTGTATGATAAACATCTTTTTGATTTGATAATTTCCTCTGATTAATGAAGATGTATTTAATAGTGAAATCAGTGTAATTTCTGCACAGGATTCCCAAACATTCCCTGTCTTCCATTGGTTGATAAACAGATAGTCTCGCCCCTAACTCACACCACTGGTCAATGTTCTGAAAGTGTCACAGTTTTTACACTTTTCAGGGGACTCAATGTACAAAACCTTCATTTCACACTAAAAAAAAAAAAAAAAAAAAAAAAAAAAAAATCTATTTCTTGTGTCTTGTTTTTTAGTAAAAATATCTAAACATCCCTAAAACAAGATAAATTTACTTGAGAATCAGACATGAGATATTTTGTGTTCTAACAAAATCTAACAAACTTTAGTCATGTTTATGAAAAAAGTGGATTTAAAGGAAAAACAAGTGTATTTTTCTGAACTCATTGGCAAATAGGTTTTTCTTGTTTAAGCATAAACCTCAAATTTTGTTCAGTTTCTCTGAAAACAAGACGAAATGTTATTCTGCTTCTGAAATAATTATGCCTTGTTTAAGGATGTTTAGATCATTTTACTGGAACGTTAGACAAAAATGCTCAGTAAGAATTTGTTATTTATTTATTTTGCAGTGCATATGTCTCTGCACATTAAATTGTGATGGGAGAACGTATTTTACTATAAAAAAATAAATAAAATAAAATAAAAGATTATCTTTAATGTCAAAAGTGAAAACATTTTTGGCAATAATAATAATCATCACGCTTGACAGCTGAAGTTTAAGGAATAACTCCCAGATTTATTTTTTCCCTTTCTGGGAACACAAAACACATTTTCCACATTCTTGGTTTCTCCTGGAATGTGAACCGCTGGTTTGTTCCTCTATTTCTTTCTTTCTTTCTTTCTCCCTTCATGCCTTCATTTTTTGCAATATTTTTATTTTCACATGTCTCTCTGAGGGCAGTACCTGCTAGCCAGTGTTTATCTGTGCTTCTGTTCCATTCTGTTCCTTGCCAGAAGAGGTAAATTCAGCTTTCTTTCGCCTCCTGGAGGTATTAAATTCAGTCGGATTCCTCAGTGTCATAAAAGGCTTTGTGTCTTACTGAAACTTAGTGAAGTGCAAGTGTGTTGAGAAGCGTATCTCCACAGAAACGGGTGGCTGGTGGGGGTGAGCAGTGGGGTTAATGGTGGTTTAAAGTCGACGTTCTTTTTTTCTCTCAGCTTGAAACAATTCTTTCCGTTTCAGGCCTGAGATCTGTGTCTGAGCCAAAAGCCCACAGCTTTTCCACATAATCCTGGTGGCGTAAAGACCTTAAAAGTGCTCATGTTGTATCATTTTATTTTTCATGTTTCTTTTTAGTTTTGCACCAAAAAACAATGTAATATTAAATGATACTATATTAATATTATTATAACAATAATAATATAAATAAATATAATTGTGTTATAATTGAGTTTTTTATGACCATTTTCCACTCTCTCTCAGACCCTTAAAATTAAGCCGTTAAAAAAACATCCACCACTCGTTACTTACGTTGAGATTCTTCAGAAGGATCTGCAAAGCGGCAGGTGCTACACACAGACACAAACAGCACAAGATTTGACAGACTTCAAGTCTATAAGGTGTAATCACTACTATAATAGAGCTAATCATCAGAGAACTATACTGACACTACTTGCACTACACATTGGCATAGAATAGTGCAGAAGTATGCAGTTTGGGACGCAGCACTGCACTCTAAAAAATACTGGGTTAAAAAACAACCTAAACTGGGATATTTTTAGCTCTGCCAATGTCTCAATAAACACACACGTTGGGTTTATCTAATCCAGCAAGTTGGGTTGTTCATTTAACCCAGCAAAATGGGTTATTTATTGAACCTAAATGCTGGTTCATTTCCACAGGTACACTGGGTTAATTTGATCTGATAAGTGGATTAATATCTTCAGGTGTTTTATCCTTTAACAAATTATAAAATAAACCACACCATAAACAAATGTGTTTACACGGTACCTTTGTTTTGGATTCATATTAATACATGCAATAAGCACATTTAAACTCATTTTTCCAAAAGCTAAAATAAAGAGCTTGTAGATCAATAACATTAAAAACATTTATTGTTACTTACACAGTAATTCCAGTGTCTATTATCAGAAAAATATTGATGTAATAAATGAATAAAATAAACAAATCACAAAATTAAGTTAAAGTTAAAATAATACAAATAAAAATAACCTATGTGCAGGCCTGTTCTACTGAGTGTAGGTTACAGGGGAGTAAAGCCTTGACATCTCGGCCTGCTGGATGTACTCCACCATATCTGTGCAATCCTATGAATGACAGATATAAAGAAAGCAAAGGAAAAAGATTAAACAGAGAAAGATATTGGGCCCTTTTTTAAGAGTGCTAAGTGCAGTGCTATGCTTTAAGTCATATGCGCAAAGTCAGTGGGCATGGCCAGGAAGTTTTGGTATTTTCGTGCATGAGCTAAGTCTGGGCAGAGATGGTTTGGTGAAATTGCGCAAACAAAGTGCTAATGGGCTGGGTCAAGTGCAATTTAATTCTGAGGTTCTTCTCCGGTTACTGCAGCATCTGTACTCTATTATATAGTCCATTCCCTGTCAAGCACCAGCAATATAATCAAAGCCAGCTCATTCATAAGAAGTTGGAAGTGTAAACGATCTGCATATAATGCATTAGAATAATAGAAATATGGACACACTCCTTTTATATGCTTAGAAAATGTTATTCTTGTCAGGATTTGGATGTACGCTAAGTTAAATTGTAGGGAAAGTATTATTAATAAATCTACTGACACACAAATCATGTCTAGTATTAACAGTGATTGTATCGGCACACACTTCACTTCTACCGGTTAATTTTGCTTTAAAAATTTAATTAATTTATTGAAACTACACTTCAAACTAAATAAAAATATACTCAAAATAACGACATGGTCAAAACAATCATATACTGTACCAAATCCAAACATTTTACTCTCTCCAACTTCTTCCACAGCCACCTTTGGCAGTGACTTAAAAATCACTCAGTGATAACAGGTGTAAAAATACCAATAAAAATCAGATCAAACATACAAATTAAACAAATATAAAATAAACCATGACCTATAGATAGTTTAACACTATTAGGGTTAGGCTACAACAGTGATCATCAGGGACATAATTTAATGTTTTCTATATTTTCAGAGTTTGGACATGAACTTTATTAACAGCTGCTGGAGAAATCTCCAAACTGCAAATGCAGGAACTGAGTTTAGACTTTGTGCTGAAAACAGATGATCACTTCTTAGCGTAATGACCTATTTCTCAGGAAAATCACAAATTACGTTTGCACCACTTCATTGACATACAATACACACACAGTGTGTGCGCACATACACCCACAGATAGCACAAACACTCCCACCCACGGCCACTTACTCTTTATGCTGTCATGAAAATTGCACTTACAATTCACACTCTGTCACGAAAACTGGATAAGACGTACCGCACACTCATTGAGCATAGAGCTGCGCTTTGCACATTCACAAAAATAAAGACCATCAACCCAAAATATTAGCAATTTAGCCATCATCAGAATGCAGGAAGCATGGTTAATATATGCATCTGTACAATAACAGGTCGAACTTTGCACCAGTTTGTGTCTTCTCAAACAAGTGTTTATCTCACTGATTATGTATTATGTTTTTTGAAGTACAACGTAACAAGAAATTTTAAAAAACAATATTTAATGTCGCTTAATTAATTTTTTATCCATTAATAGTTAGTTTCTGCAATTAATGAATCAAGGCAATTCCCACTTTTCAATGTTTACTGTAGACACACTTTTCATGTGGAAGTCAAAGCTCCGCATGACACGTGTGCTGAGCGTTGTGTTGAAGCTCTGAAGCCCGTGAAGCGAGTGATGTGAAACAGCCTTCGTGTCTACACTGGATGCGTCTGGCGACACACCGCTCGTGTCCGGTGTAGTAGGTGTTATAGGCTTTAAATGAACTAAATGAATCAAGTAAGTGACATAATTTGGAATTCAGAATGGCGAATTTCACCTAAAGGAGACGTGCATCACTCAAAAATCAGAAAAGGTCAATAACAAACTTATTCACGATCCAGCGGGCATTAGGCTAGTAAAGCTAGCTGCTGGGTTAGTGCATCTGATGAACTTGAGGTGGAGGGAGGGGCGCATTGTTTCAACTGTTTGTGAGAATGACCCAGCCAATAACCCAGCAGCTGGGCAACACAAAAACTACCCAACACTGAGAAAATAACCCCATAAAATGGTCCAAAAGGGTTAGCCCAGCATTTGGGTTGAAAAAATAACCCAGCATTGTTTTGAGTGTGGTCTTGTTTGCAGCTCTGTTTAAACAGATGAAAATTTAGAGATCTGAAACTTACAATATGTTAATTTACATTTATGCATTTGGCAGATGCTTTTATCCAAAGCGACTTACAGTGCCCTTATTACAGGGACAATCCACCTGGAGCAACCTGGAGTTAAGTGCCTTGCTCAAGGACACAATGGTGGTGGCTGTGGGGATTGAACCAGCAATCTTTTACCACTTATGTGCTGTAGCCCACTACACCACCACCACTCATATGTTCATACTATAATGGATTTTCTTACCTCAAAAGATGAAAGAAAACTTGATTCCTAATGATATGACCCCTTTAAGCCTGGACCATAATGCTCAAGTCGTCTCATTATTGTACACTCGCACTCTAAATGTGCTTTCTGCTCATGGCATCTTTCATACCGCTTGATTCAAGGCTCGTTCATGCTGTCCAGATGGTGTAGACCACCGGAGCTGTGCTGAGTGGGCACTGCTGGTAACATGGGTAGCAGATTGAGTAAATTCCCTGCTTTCACCGACAGTCAGACACCACGAGCCAGTGAAATCCCTGTTTTGGTGAAAGACTGATGAGTGTTAGGCTGTCATTCACCCTGGACTGGAAAACCCCTTGTAATTTAGAGGCCAGCAGATGCGGAGGAGAGATCTTGTTCAAGGTTGAGAGGATTATCACTGGAGTACAGTAACACAGTGGGCTGTTAGAATAGACGCTGCACACATACTTATCAAACGACTTGTGATCTCCATGAATAGCTGCCATTCAAGCCTGTGTTTCTTTACACAGTAATTTTGCATTCGTTTTCATGTTCCATGGTTTTTAAATTAAACTGTCTGCAAATACCAACCCTGGCAACCACCCACAACACATTAACATCATGGAGGACACTTTAGCACCACAGTGGAAATTAAGTTCTTGATTAAATCATTAAGTTGGTTTTAAAAAATAAAGCTTTGTTTTTGTTGTCTGTTGTTGTTTTGGTTGCCAATTTTATCATGAAAAGGCACGTCTCATGACAGATTTGATATCATGATCATCACAGTTGTACTGTATGACTATGACAAAACAACTTTAACATTAGTGTGCATAAGGCCAAATTTTAACAAAACTGATATTTGTTATGTCATTTGTGAAATATTTCAAGAATTAAAAAAATAAATAGATAAATATAATTGGTACTCATGGTACCAATAGAAGTCACAGAGGATAAAATAAACACATCCATCATCTTGAGGCAATGATGTAATTTTTGTCTATCTTATATATATACAGCAGTATATATATATATACACTGACGGCCAAAAGTTTGAAACAATGTACCGATTTTGCTCTTATGGAAAGAAATTGGTACTTTAATTCACCAAAGTGGCATTCAACTGATCACAATGTATAGTCAGGACATTAATAACGTGATAAATTACTATTACAGTTTGAAAAAAATATTCAGAACTTCTTAAACTACTTCAAAGAGTTCTCATCAAAAAATCCTCCACGTGCAGCAATGACAGCTTTGCAGATTCTTGTTATTCAAGCTGTCAGTTTGTCCAGATACTCAGGTGACATTTCACCCCACACTTCCTGTAGCACTTGCCATAGATGTGTCTGTCTTGTCGGGCACTTCTCACGCACCTTACAGTCTAGCTGATCCCACAAAAGCTCAATGGGGTTAAGATCCATAACACTCTTTTCCAATTATCTGTTGTCCAATGTCTGTGTTTCTTTGCCCACTCGAACCTTTTCTTTTTCCCATAAGGCCTGCACCCCTGAGTCTTCTCTTTACTGTTGTACATGAAACTGGTGTTGAGCAGGTAGAATTCAATGAAGCTGTCAGCTGAGGACATGTGAGGCGTCTATTTCTCAAACTAGAGACTCTGATGTACTTATCCTCTTGTTTATTTGTACATCTGGCCTTCCACATCTCTTTCTGTCCTTGTTAGAGCCAGTTGTTCTTTGTCTTTGAAGACTGTAGTGTACACCTTTGTATGAAATCTTCAGTTTTTTGGGCAATTTCAAGCATTGCATAGCCTTCATTCCTCAAAACAATGATTGACTGATGAGTTTCTAGAGAAAGCTGTTTCTTTTTTGCCATTTTTGACCTAATATTGACCGTAAGACATGCCAGTCTATTCATAGTTTTCACGTGACGTCACATTCTAACAGGAATGTCCTCCTGGAGGGCAAAACACGGCTTTCTTCCACTGCCCGCCAGTTATTTTTTTACCAGTTTTGTTTAGCCAAAATGCCAGATAGTTGTTGTTCAATCGGATGCACTAACCGACGAGGAGACAAGCCTGGGTTTTACAGAATCGTGTACGAGAAAGAAAACCCAGAGAGGAGGAGATTGTGGATTTGTGGTATTAGACGTGCCTCCATCTCTGGGGAGGGCAAAGAATGGCAACCATCAAAGTACACACGTCTTTGCAGTGAACATTTTATCAAAGGTAAGTTTAAGTAAACACTGAGTATTTTAATTGATGTATTTTTAGTCATTATATCTTTACATAATCGTTCAGACATGGTTCATTTTTGTGGAGTGACACAACCAACTTCAGAGGCCTTGACGAGTTGTGCTAGCTAGCGGAACTGTTTCCTGAGTCGGGAAACGGTCATGTTAACAGTTAGCTAATGCCAGCTAAATAATAAGTTATCTAGTTAAGGGGAAGCTTCATTTTCAGTCTGAAGAGTTAGCAGTTGTTGGAAGAGAGAGAGGGTTTTACCAGCTGCAGGAATGATATCACAAACATTGCTAACACTACTTCTAACTTGTTGGCATATGTTGGACAAAAACCCTCATGTATCATTATAGGTGCCAAATCTGATGACACATTGTCCCCTGACTGGGTTCCATCCATCTTCTCACACACAACAGTCACCAAGAAGAGAAAAAGTGAGAAAGACATGTAAAGGTATGAGCAGCACAGCAAAATGCAGAACAAGAGGGTGAAGGAGAACAAGCAGCAAGATCGTCTCGGTTACTGTTGTAACCTCCATTCCCTGATGGAGGGAACGAGACATTGTGTCAATGTAGTGACACTAGGGGTCGCTCTTGAGAGCCCCGAACACCTCAGATCTTTGAGAAAAGGCCAATGAGAATTGGCAAATTGAATTTACATGCCACTCCCCCGGACATACGGGTATAAAAGGAGCTGGCTCGCAACCACTCATTCAGGTTTTGTGCTGAGGAGCCGAGACAGGGTCCCAGCCATTTAAGTGGGTAGGTACAGCGTTGTGGCAGGGGGGACACAACATCTCGTTCCCTCCATCAGGGGATGGAGGTTATGACAGTAACCGAGACATTCCCCTTCTGTCAATCACTCGACGTTGTGTCGATGTAGTGACACTAGGGGTCCCTATACGAAACGCCACAACTAGCTGAACCGTGTTATGTGGACTGCCGGTGCAGGTGCAAGCAAGCTGCTGCGTGCGTAGTAGCAGGTGCACCGGTCTGCACGTAGCCTCCCCCGTCGCCCCAAAAATGGCGTATAGTTCCCCACATCCCTGGGGGGGAAAAAGATGTATCTAGTATGGAAGCAGGCTGCGCCAGCCGCGGACTTTTCTCTCTATGTTTTCTCTCCACAGAGTATTCAGTTATTCAGCTGGGGCCATTTTAGCGCTCAATATATGCGCCGGGGAAGGTGTTCTTTTCCTATCCTATTCTTTCAGGGGGGAAAAGACCCCACGGAGACCACAACCTGCCCGCAGGGAAGGTAACATGTGGCAAGCACATCATGTGGGCTCAGAGCCGCACATGGAAGAGGCATAGTGGTAGGTCCTTCCTGAAAGGGGAGGAGCTCCACAAACACGGCGACCGGGACAGAGAGGGCTATGTTGAAGAGAGACGCAGATCTGCTGACAGAGAGACCGTACTGTGGAAAATACATCACAGGGGGTTACCGGAGTAACCGGCACCTGTGTAGCTCCTACCTCAGTAAGGGTATATTAGCACACTTACTGGTTCCGGCTGTGAATTCCTCCACTGAATTCACGAGCCACAGGGCTAGGGAGGAAGTACATCCAGGGTTCACGGGTTCATGAACTCGCATGGGAAAAGAAGCACGCATCTTTGCCTCTTTGGAGGGGAAAGGCACTATACGCAAGCAATACACCCGGCCAGCTGTCCGTATTCCTGAACTTACCTGTTCATATCTGACAGAACATGGGACGAAACCGGCTCAACCCGGAGATTGTAAAATCTCACGAAGGTATTGGGTGTCGCCCAGCCCGTTGCCCTGCAGATGTCTGCTAGAGAGGTGCCACGGGACAGTGCCCACGAGGATGCCAGACTCCTCGTGGAGTGTGTTCGTATTCCCGAAGGCCGGGCACGGCCTGGGCCTGGTATGTCATAGCGATGGCATCCATGATCCAGTGGGCAAGCCTCTGTTTGGAGACAGCATTCTAAGCGTCTAAAGCTCTGCATGCGATCCAAGTAGATGCGCAAAGTATGCATCAGACACAGCAATGACAGGGCTGGGTCTGCCTCCTCCTGGGGCAGTGCTTGCAGGTTTACCACCTGATCCCTGAAGGGTGTTGTGGGAACCTTGGGCACATAGCCCAGCCGGGGTCTCAGGATTATGTGAGAGTCACCCGGACCAAGCTCCAGGCAGATATCGCTGACAGAGAACGCTTGCTGGTCCCCAACCATCTTGATGGAGGTGAGTGCAATCAGGAGAGCTGTCTTCAAGGAGAGGGCTTTCAACTCGACTGACTCTAGTAGCTCAAAGAGGGCTCCACAAAGGCCCAGGAGGACCATGGAGAGATCCCATGAGGGGAACAGGCATGGCCTAGGAGGATTCAGCCTCCAGGCACCTCTCAGGAACCTGATGATCAGGCCGTGCTTCCCTAAGGACTTACCGTCCACTGAATCGTGGTGTGCCTATGCAAGTAGGCTCACTGGGGGGAGCGCATACTTGCGCAGCCCCCAGGGCCAGCTGTGTGCCAGCGCATCTGGACTGAGGGGGGCCCCGTTGGAGAATACCAGAGTGGACAGTGGGAGGTTTCTCGGGAGGCAAATAGGTCTACTTGTGCTTTGCCAAAACGACTCCAAATCAGCAGGACCACCTGGGGGTGGAGTCTCCAGCGTCCCCTGAGCGTCACCTGCCATGACAGCACATCCACTGTGGCACTGAGGTTGCCCGAGATGTGAGTGGATGTGACCTCAGTCGCTGCTGACTCCATAGGAGGAGATGGTGGGTGAGTTGCGACATGCAACGTGAGCGTAAGCCGCCTTGGCAATCTATATACGCTACTGTTGCTGTGTTGTCCATCCGGACCAACACATGCTTGCCCCGGATCAACGGCAAAAGCCTCCGCAGGGCGAGAAATACTGCCAGCAACTCGAGGCAGTTGATGTGCCAACACAGTTCCGGTCCCATCCAGGAGCCAGCGGCTGCATACCCATTGCACATGGCACCCCTAGCCTCAAATGGAGGCATCTGTTGTAATGACGACGCGCCTGGACACTTGCTATAGGGGAACTCCTGCCTGTAGAAATGCAAGGTCTGTCCAAGAGCTGAACAAGTGGCAGCAGATCGGCATGATGGCCATGCGATGTGTGCCATGGTGCCATGCCCATCTCGGGACTTGAGTCTGAAGCCAGTGCTGAAGCGGTCTCATATGCATCAACACTAGTGGTGTGACCGGCGCCGAGGATGTCATATGTCCCATACGCGCTCGCAGCATCTAAGTCGCAGGTGCTCAGTGCCTTGTTGCCGTGATAACAGTGGTCATAAACACTGGCTATGTGGCCCAGGGAGTGAGGAAACTGCTCTTTTGAGAATGTGGGTACCGCAGCCCGTTTGGGGTGTGGCGATCATAGAAGGATTTACCTCTCGGCCCTCCACCAGGGGATGGAGTGGTCTGGATACCAGCTCCGGGTTTGCAGCAGACATCTCGCTCCCTGGGTCATCCGTCTCAGGGGTGCTTAGGAGCCTTCCATGTCCTCGTGCCGGCGCGTGAGGTGGGGGGCATCAGCTTCCTGTGGGGGGCTCTACGCTGGGACCGAGAACTGGGCTCGGGCTGAGGCGGAGCCGCCTGGGCTTTCGCCACCGCAGGGGGACGCCCTCGGCGAGCAGACGGGATACGGGATCTTGAGCCGCGCCGGGGCAAGATGTGTTGTATAGCCTCGGTCTGCTTCCTCACCGCCGAGAACTGCTGGGTGAAGTCCTCGACGGTGTCACCGAATAGGCCGATCTGGGAGATGGGGGCATTGAGAAAGCAAACCTTGTCCGCGTCCCTCATCTCAACCAGACTCAGCCACAGGTGGCGTTCCTGGACCACGAAGGTGGACATCGCCTGCCCGAGTGCTCGCGCCATGACCTTTGTCACCCAGAGGGCGAGGTCAGTCGCAGAGCGCAGCTCCTGCATCACATCAGGATCAGGACTACCCACGTGCAGTTCCTTTAGTGCCTTGGCCTGGTGTACTTGCAGGAGGGCCATGGCATGCAGAGCAGAGGCGGCCTGACCAGCGGCACTGTAGGCTTTGGCCGTCAGAGGCGCGTCGTCCTACAGGCCTTGGAAGGGAGTGCCGGGAGGTCCCGCCAGGTGGCTGCGCTTTATGGGCACAGGTGCACCGCAACCACCTTATCCACCTGAGGGACCTCCGTATACCCATGGGCCGCCCCGCCATCGAGGGTAGTGAAAGCGGACAAGCTGGGAGGTCGGTTTTGGGTAGAAAAAGGTGCCCTCCATGACCTCATCAGCTCGTCATGCTCTTCCGGGATGAAAGGAACCGGGGGGGGGGGCGTGGCTGTGAATGGCACCCCGAACCCGGGAACCAATCATCTAGCCACGAGGGCTCAGGGGAGGGTGGAAGTTTCCACTCCAACCCGACACACGCGGCGGCCTGGGCAAGCATGGCAGTCATCTCACCGTCAGCCTCAGACTGGGCAGGCCGACCCAAAGGTGGCAGCCCAGTCGAGTCCTCGGCGTCTGACATTACAAGTATGCTCCGATGCAGCGATCGAGCACTCATCCCACTCCGGAGCTCCAAAAGGGACACTAAGCTGGCCCTGGGGCAAGCTGGTCTCCTCTCAGAACTCACCAGGGGCAAATGAGCGTGCTGGGGAATGGGAGGTCCACGGGGATTTACCCGGTGGAGCCGTGGCCATTGAAGCCCCCAAATCACCTCCAGGGCCAGCCGGGCCGGCCTCGTACCCGGAGGTAAAAGGCAAGGCGCGGGGGGCGGCTAGAGTGGCTTTCCCCCGTAAGAAGGAAAGCCATGACCGCAACGTTGCCATGGTCATATTCTCGCAATGAGAACATGAACCATCCACGAACGCCCATGGCCATTGGAAGCAGAGAGATAGCGACCGCATCCAGGAATCACACAAAGACGGAAAGGCATCTTTATAAAGACATGTCTTTAAAAAGACGTTCAACGTCAATGTGTGTGCTCTAATAGAGAAAATATACTCTTTAGCATGAATATACACTCTTTTAACACTGTTGAAGTGCCCAGGGGCGAAATCTGCACTCGTCATGCAGAAGGAGAGAAAGCCGCTGGAAATGTGATGTATATCCAACAGCATACGCTTCTTAAGAGGTGAATGGAACAGCAGTTGTATTCAACTCGCTGATAGTACAACCACTTGGCTCCGAAGAAAACCTGCTGAGGATGAACTACAGTGTGACAACAAACCATGCAAGGAAAAGATTGCAAGATTACAAAAGGAATGTAATGACCTCAGGGAGGAAAATCATAGGCTAAAGGACATTATTCAATCAGGAACATTTGATGAACTGGCTTTTGAAAAAGATGATGAAAAGGTGACGGCAATGACTGGAATCCCCACATATTCCAAGTTACAAGTAGTTTTAACGTTTGTGATATCATTTCTGAAGACTGGTACAAACCTCTCTCCCTTCCAATCTACATGCAGGCCACTTGCATAGCAATGTGTTTCAAACTGCACTCTTTTTCAGGCAACTCTTTTTCATGTTGCAAACATTGCTGCCTGAAAAAGAGTGCAACTCGAAACACATTGCTATGCAAGTGGTCTGCATGTAGGTTTAAGGCTTTGTTTTTGTATAAGCCTACAGTGCTGTGAAAGATGAGTATTTTAAAGGTGTATTAAAAACTTTTATGCACTTTGCCATGGTTTCCCTCCCCATCACTTTTGTGGTTGCTTCTGGCCTATTTGGGAACCCTGATTTCCACTTTTTTGTGTGCTGCTTTCATCTAGTGTAAAGTGGATGTGAATACCTGAGAGAGTGCGGTGTGTTTGTTTGGGTCCTTGTAGGCCACAGGATAGCACAGTTTCTTCAGCAGGGAGACAGCTTGTTTGTCTGGGTCAGTGTGGCAGGCTGCTCGGATGTTTGATGTCGTCACCCTTCCTGCCTTCTGGTCAAACCACATGGCACATTTTGATTGTAGTCTTGTCTCCAGTAACACGTTTGTGATATTTGACAAATCTGAACAGTTATGAATTAACTTTGATTGAAAAAACTATAAGAAAGTGATTACTTTATTAAATTCTGTTGAGAATTTAGTTTTCTGCACTTGAACTATCCTTGTCACTTGTGCCTGGGACATTCCTGACATACATGTCTTCGACCACATTTACTGACTGATGTAAAAATATACCTGATCTTCTGTTATGATTAACCCTGTAAAGACCTAATCACTCTTTGCCTGCAGTTCTTTGCGTGACAGTGACCTGTACTGGGGCTTGTACATGCAGGAATGTTCAGTTGCACTGCCCGAGGTATGTACCTCTTTGCTTGTCCAGGGACAACAGACAAAATGGAGCTTTTGACATATTCCTTTTCAGTGCTTTCTGATATATGTAGCATATTGTAGAATGCTGTGCATTCATCTGGTGTTGGAGGTGGAATATTGGCAGGGGGGAGGTCACCACACCCATCAGCAGATTTCTTTTGCTGGGCCTTTGTGAAAGCTATCTGGCTCCCTTCTGCATAACCTACTGTCCTTATGGCTGCCATGCTATGCTCATTCCAGATACATGCCACATCAGCGCATGCAGTGGCACTCAGTTTGTTCACAGCTGCTAGCAAAGCATAGAGTATGGCATCTACATCCGAAGACACTTCTCCTAACCCTTTCATACAAGTGCAGTGGCCAAACTGCACCAATACCTCCTTCTCTACAGCAACCCAGGCTTTCAATTGTGGGTCATTTAATCTGTAGGAATGGTTTAACTGACATTGGAAAAAAAAGTTTTGATTGGATTTATGTCATAAGATATTGTGTTAACCTAACCAAAATATTACTGACGAATATACGCTGACTACAGTGGCCCTGAAACTAACGTTAGCAAATTAGCACTCACCTTCGCTCTGACAATGAAGAATTTCTTGTCCTTCACGTCCCAAATGGCAGCATTATTGACCCATCCGAAAATACAGATAACTGTCTGTACTTTTGTACGCTTTCATCCTGGCGGCAGTGTAAGGGGAGGGATTCTCCACAAGATATATGTAAACATCGCCAAAGTGGAGCTCTGGCAAGGACTTCAATGTTTTCTGTGATTGAAATACTGTGGTGGGTGCTGTATATGGATCGCAAGTGCCCAAAACTTGCAGTTTGTTCACATATCTTTGTTTATCTTCTTTTGAGAGGTGATCTAAATATTCATGGCTTGAAACAGATGGAAAATTGACAGGCCTGTGCTGCAGTTCTGTGGAGTGTCCAGTGTTGGCTGCCATTTTGGAATGAAGTTTTGCCCTCCAGGTCTCCGCGCCAATCACGTGACTGAAAACTATCAATTGCATACTGTGGCAACTCAAAAACAAACACAAAGACAATGTTAAGCTTCATTTAATGAATCAAATATCTTTCAACTGTGTTTGATATAATGGCAAGTGATTTTCTAGTACCAAATGATCAATTTAGCATGATTACTCAAGGATAAGGTGTTGGAGTGATGGTTGCTGTCTAGATTTGATAACAAATGACTTTTTTCAAATAGTGATGGTGCTGTTTTTTACATCAGTAATGTCCTGACTATACTTTGTGATCAGTTGAATGCCACTTTAGTGAATTAAAGTACCAATATCCTTCCGAAACAGCTAAATCTGTACATTATTCCAAACTTTTGGCCGCCAGTGTATATATATATATATAATATTTCAGTCTCTCTGACTGTTCTTGCTCTCATGCCAGTCTTGATTTAGATGACCGGCTCTTTTATCTGGGAGCAAACTTTAAAGATAATTTAAAACAATTGGACCTAGTAAAGTTTGGCTCCAGAGGATGACTCTGTAAATGTCAGGACATGGGCTGTAACTCACTGAGATTTCTGGACAGAGTTTGATGGAGAATATGACGCTTACATTGGAGACTTTTTTTTCTCAGTTTTTCTAATGGTGTCTTGGAGATGGATGTGTCTATAAATGACAAGGAGATATATTCAGAGGATTTCAAATGAAGAGAAAGGGTTTGTTAAAATGAGAAAATCCATTATTTTATAAAAGTTTGGAATAAGGGTGCTTTTAGTGTATAATACAATGGTACAGTATAACAAATCGTGTTTGAACACATTTTTCTCCAGTATGATAGCTTATGAAACGTACTGTGGTGGTGGTGCCATGACACAGTGATGGTATCAGATGGTACACTCTAAAAAAATGCTGGGTTAAAAACAACCCAATTCTCAACCCAGCGCTGGTTTAATATTGCGCCAACCTTGCACTGGGTTAAATTAATCCAGCTGTGTTGGTTAAAAAGACTAACCCAGTGTGCTGGGTTGCACCAACCCAATAACTTGGGTTACAGAAAACAACCCAACACCTAACCGAGCACTGGGTCAATCCATCAACCCAAATGTTGGACTAATACAACCCAGTGTTGGGTTACAGTAACCCAGCAAATGAGTTATTCAACCCAAATGCTTGTTCACTTTTACAGGAATGCTGGGTTAATTTTTATCTCATAAGAGGGTTAATAATTTCAGGCTGTTTTATTCTTCAATATTTTTTAAGTAAACCACACAATAAATGTGTTATTTTGATCCCTCCTTTATTTTTTATTCATATTAATACACACAATAAGTGCATTTAAATGTATTCTACAAGAGTTTTAATAAGGACATTGGGGGCCTGGATAGTTCAGCGAGTACTGATGCTGACTATCACCCCTGAAGTCGCGAGTTCAAATCCAGGGTGTGCTGAGTGACTCCAGCCAGGTCTCCTAAACAACCAAATTGGCCCAGTTGCTAGGGTGGGTAGAGTCACATGAGGTAACCTCCTCATGGTCACGATTAGTGGTTCTCGCTCTCAATGGGGCGTGTGGTAAGTTGTGCATGGATCGTGGAGAGTAGCATGAGCCTCCACATGCTGCGAGTCTCCGCGGTGTCATGCACAACGAGCCACGTGATAAGATGCGTGGATTGACATTCTCAGAAGCGGAGGCAACTGAGACTTGTCCTCCGCCACCCGGATTGAGGTGAGTAACTGCACCACCACGAGGACCTACTAAGTAGTGGGAATTTGGGCATTCCAAAAATTGGGGAGAAAATAAAAAAAATAAAATAACATACACTGCATCATTAAAGTTACATAAAATTCCAGTGTCTATTCCAGCCAACAATTCGTGTATAAGAATACAAATGGAAGATTGCTACCTTGGCTTATAAAAATATCCAAAAAGAATCATACAAGGAGAGGTGCTCATTGCCAAGTGGGGCTGCTATCAACATCAAATTAAAGTTGAACACAAAATTATTTTATTAGGCAACAAGTCATTACAAAGCCAAACTGTATTGACAGACTAGCTGCCTTTCTTAGACCACAGAACAAACACACATCAGGAACTTATTTAAGTGATACTCAGTTGGCAGCGGCCAATGAGCTTCAATCATTTATCAATCATTCAATTAATCACAAAGCAGAGTATATTCACGTCCACATAATATAAAGACAAAATACCACATCATCATATATATGCAAAACACTCCATTGGTATTGCTTTGAATGGTCATTGTTTAATCCAGATACACCCTGTTTTTTTTTTGTGTTTGTTTTGTTTGTTTGTTTGTTTGTTTGTTTTTTGTTTTTAGTTGTTGTTGTTTTTTTTCTGTTTTGTTTGTTTTATTTGTTTTTAAAAACATTTGTTTCATGAGTAACAATTGTGTGAATAGTGCATATACATTAACTTTTGGATTGTTTTGCATATGATGATGTTGACTTTTTTTGGGTGGTATTTTGTTTTTATATTATATTATGTGGATGTGAATATTCTCCACTTTGTGATTAATTGAATGATTGATTAATGATCGAAGCTCATTGGCCGCTGCCAATTGAGTATCACTTAAATAAGTTCCTGGTGTGTGTTTGTTTGAAGCAGTTAGTCTGTCGATACGCTTTGGCTTTGTAATGGTTTCAGTGCCTAATAAAATAATTTTGTGTTGGAGATTGAGAGCCTTGCTCGGTTTCAACTTTAATTTGATGTTGATAGCAGCCCCACCTGAACTTTGCTCCAGTTTGTGATTTTGTTTTTTTTTTTTTAAGCATTTGCTGTTTTAAAGTACAAAGCAACAAGAAATATTTAAAAATGATATAGAATGTCTCAGTTTCTTTTTATACATTAATAATTACATTACGGTTTTTGAGCATCCTAAGAGACTTCAGTTCTTTTATTTAAACTCACCCAGGGGCAGACTGGCCATCGGGAGCACCAGGCATTTTCCCAGTGGGCCGCTGGGTAATTTGGGCCGGATCGTTGCTTCATAATTACTGGCCCGTCCTACAGACGATATAGGCAGCCGCCCTGGGCTCCAACATGCCCGTGTGGACCCCCACTACAGAGTGAATATTCAAAAGACTCTGTACAGTTAAATGAATAGACTGGCTTTTATTTTGAAAACTGAAATGACTTTTATTTTGAAACTACTTACACATCATTAAATGTTTTGTAATTCCATACAAAAAAAACTGTTTTATATTATATATTTATACATTGTGCGTTGATAAAAATATATAAACAAGGACAGATGCATGATTGGGTGGGGGGGGATAAATCACCCCCTTCACAGCATTGGGGGGGATGTGTGCCCCCCGTCTCCCCCAATTCTACAGCAGTGACATATTCATATGTAATATATTATTATTATATTTGTTGTCTCCACAACCTCATATTAACTGAGACAATAGTTTATTTGCACTTCTGGAAAAATGTTGAAAGGTGATTAAGATCTTTAAAAACTGAAGAAATGCTGACTTGTCACAGCACCTAAAATACACACTTTCCCTTGAACTTTCATGTACATTTTAACCTAACACCTGGATGTTGGGGAAAAAGTTTTCAGGCATATTATTTGTCTGAGCTATAAAGTGCTTATTTTAGTGCTTTCTCTAAAAAATCCACTCATCACATTTACAGTGGTTTTATATATTTTAAAGTTATGACCATTTTTGCACTGTGGGACCCGTTGTCATGACTAGCAGTCAATAGAAATGTCTTTTTTCTTTTTTCTTCTTTTTCAAACACAAACATTTGAAATTGAGCTAGAAAATGAAATAATTGAGCCAGTACGTTATGGTGTGGTGTGTAACGGGCCGGGTTTGGTGGACCGCTCTGGGCCAGAAAGTCCAGGGCCACTTTTTACTCCCAGACCGCCCCTGAACTCACCTCAAGCATATCCAAGGGCATTCACTTTAATACTTTCTGCAAATTAATTCCCAGGGCTTTGTTCTACTCTAAACTCAAATACATGTTTTCAGACCAACACTTTTCATGTGTTGGTCAAAGCTCCGCATGACGCTTGTGCTGAGAGGGGTGCTGAAGACCTGAAGCACGTGACCATGGTAGTGCCACGGTACTTTTTTTGTGGGGCACTTTTTGGTTAGTGAGGCTTCTACACTTTTCACTGTGGCTCAGTGCTGTAGATTGCAAATGGAAATGACACATTTTACTGTATTGAGGTTTCTGAGCAATGACATTTCAATACACACTTTAGAGAGCCAAACCTCTCTCTGTTCCTCTTTCCATCTTCAAGATGTTCCTCCTTGATGTGCTGGTATGACCTGCGACTCTGTTCACACATGCACGAGATGTGACAGTGGTTCTCATGTGTGTAGATTGAGGTATTCACAGTTTTATTTGAGGGAATTACAACCGAATATTCTCAACCTCTTTTTTATCATAAATGTTGTGTATTGATTTATGATTCTGTTGATAGCCAAGGCCACAGAAAAAATAATCTTTTTCTTATTTAAATGCATCCAAGATTAACACACCAACTGTTTGGATATTTACACTAGTGTTGCTGGCCTTGAACTGCACTTGCACTTTCGACATCTCTCTGCAGAATTGAACAGATATTTAAGTATATTCGGTTTAGAGTAATGTTCAGTATAAAAGAGTAAATGACATAAACAAGCATATAAATAAATTCAAACTTATAAGGGGCTTTAGCTAAAATAAACATTTTCTTAACAGTAAACTTCACGTTTAAAAGAACAATAAAACCCTCATGTCATTTCAAACCTGTATGACTCTCTTTCTTCTGTGGAACACAAAAGGATACAATTTCATCACTAATCACTGTAATTGAATGGGAAAGGGATGGGTTTGGAACGATATGAGGATGAGTACATGATGACCGTTTTTATTTTTGGGTGGACTCTATCCCTTTAAGCATTTCATTATACAGTATCTTGAGGGTGATATATTCATTAACCTATTAATTAATTGAGCATACTAACCAAATGATGAAAACATACTTTCATTTCATTGCATGAGAGTATAGAAACATGATGTTTTAAAGAGAACCACACACACTAGTGTGGCGAAAGTGAAAACAAATGTTTGGCTGAGAATGGTTTGTTTCCCACGCTTCAGTGGACGTTTGTATTGAGTTGAGCCGGGAATTATGCGGAGCTCAGGAGAAAGGCCACTCTCATTTACTGTAACAAAACCACCACAATTGAATGTGAAATGACAGAAATTGGGCCAGATAATTACATTTATTTACAATACTCAAGTGTGTTCAGATATCCCAACTCAAAAGCCAAATCTTTGGCCCAAATGAATGCTGTTATTCTTTATAATGGACTCTGTTTGGAGCCAGGGAGATATTCTGACAATTTAATTTAACTGAATGTGGTAGTAGTGGTTTGTGGGTTGGAGGTAAATCTCTATTCAAGTGGAATTCATATTTGGGAAACGATAGCGAGCTGAGAATCCAACATGTGACACATTAAGTTCAGCAGACCGAATAAGCAGCGAGTTGAATATTGTGACATTTGCTGGGAAAGCCAAACTAATATGTCACAGACAGACCCTCAAGTCCGAGTCTCCACACATTTTATTGGATTTTAGGTGTGATGGATTGTGTGTTTTTGAGCCTCTGCTCAATTAAAAGCCATGTTGATGGTGAACATTGTAATTCTTTCTGCCTGTGTGTTCATCAGTGGTGTCGTGAGGTCAAATAAAATCATGAATATGCTTCTGAGAGCAGCCAGAAAAATATGGAAAAAGATAAATATTTTGGAGACACAAACGCTGGCAGTTTATACAGAAACTCTGTGAGGAAATAAATCCAGGATTGAAGATTCTTTATAGGTGTTGGTGGAGACGTGTCTTGGACTGTGGCAGTTTAAATCGGTTGTTTATAATGTTCTTTTGCATTGCCAAAACCAAAATGAGCTGCCAATCTGTGCACATGATACACCCTGCTGTTGTTTTACTCGGGATTGCTTATTCGAGCGGTCATTGTGTATGAGATTGCTAATTTTGTGCTTAGAGAAGAAGAGAATATATCACTTTACGTTTTTTTTTTTTTTTTTCATTGGCTACAGAGACTCTCTAATTCATCTGATGGAGTTGATGGATTCTTTGTGTGCAGACTGTAGTGTTCTGCTCAAGGAGGTCTGTAATACCTGGAGAGAGTTAGATCTGTTAGCCACAGTGGGTCAAAAGTTCTTCCGCTGAAATCGGTCTTTGCTTACTGAAATTCAAAGCACTGCCCCCAGTGGCTGAAGCGGGAAGTGTTTTTGAATGTAAGGGCATGTGTGAGCTCTAGTTTCTGGCTAAAATATAGCATAAGAAATGTAAGACAAAAAGCCAAGCTTAGTTTTTATGTTGGCAACAATTCACAATAAGGTTCCATTTGTTAACATTAGTTAAAAATATTAGTTAACATGAAGTAACAATGAAAAACACTTTTACAGCATTCATTAATCTTGGTTAATGTTAGTTTTAACATATAGCCTACTAACTAGGGCTGTCGATTTAACGCGTTAATTCAATGCAATTAATTATATAAAAGATGTGTTAAAAAAATAATGCAATTAATCACATCCCTGGACTGTGCTAAGGAATATTCCTACCATCGGAGCAACTCAAGCTTGTAGTACCACCTGTTTTCTCCAGGGGGCAGTAAGTGAAACTCCAGCTGCAACACACAGCTTATCCAGAGAACAAACCACACCAACATGTTACCGACAGCAGACAGCACAAGACGAGAACACGTTCTTGCGTTCAAACACAGCTTGACGAACGCAGGGATCTCAAGACGTGTTTTAAAGTTTCAGACTACATTTAACTTGTCACAGCAACATAAAAACACTGTTTATGATGCGACCAAAGTGAGACGCTCCAAAAGCATCCGTCTGATGCAGGTGTACATTAACGTGTCCTTAGACAAGCCCTTATAATAAATCTCAGACTGATTGATGAATTCAATTGCAAAATGAATTGCTGTGGACCGGTGTTAGGTTTATGTTCAAGAATATGGAAATAAAAAATATATTGGATTTTAAAGCCAATTTTTGTATTTTCTTATCAATGCTTTACTCGTTTGCCACAATAATGTAATGCATTTTAATTATCGGAATTATTATTATTTTTACAATATGTATATTTTAGTTATAATTATTTAAATACAACTGTTTATAATTATGTAATCACTATATATTGAATAATTGTTATTTGAGGGGCTTTCTCAGCAAATATTTATATATGCGTCCCTCCTTTTCTTTAAAAAGAAAAGCACAAATGTGTGTTCCAGTGAGACACTTACAATGGAAGTCAATGGGGTCAATCTGTAAACATTAAAATACTCACTGTTTCAAAAGTATAGACATAAGACATAAACAATATGTGTGTTAACATGATTTTACTGTAATAACATCACTTACTCTTTTCTGTGTAAATCCAATGTTACAACTTTGTTGCCATGACGATGTGACGCCATAAACCCTAAAACAACTGTAAAAACTATTATACCTCAAATAATACACAAGTTTAATAGAAGAATTAATGTAAGTGCTTTTATAAAATTATAAACTTCACATTTCACATTGACTTCCATTGTCTCACTGGAACACAGATTTAAAGAAAAGGAGGAATGAGTGGAAATACATTTATGTGGTAATCAACATTATGCCACATACTGTCGATTGAGCTGAACTTGTACTGAACCCGGAATATTCCTTCAATGCATTTACTAATGTTAACAAATGTAATTGTATTATAAAGTGCTACCTTTATGTCTTTTAAGTCTTATGCAACAAACATTAAGCTGACTCACATTCTCCTTCAGTGCTCTGTGGTTTCCAACTCTTTCTTGTCGACAGCTTTAGCAAGTTGAGCCAGTTTCTCATAAGTGTTTGCAGTTATACTGTATGTTCTGCTGTTTGTATGAATGATGTCACTCCACCTGTATAATGTCCTGCAGGAGTCTGTGTTCATTGCACCGTGATGCTGCACTACAGGCCCATTTCCTGCCTCATCAGAGCTGTGATGTGTCAGAGCTGGAAACATCTCAAACATGTTGGCATTCTGCACTGAACGGAGTTCTTCTGGCACTGCACATTACTAATAAAATGGATTTAAATGTTCTCATCCTCTCTTTCTCTGCTTCTAACTGTCCCAATTTTTTTTTCCTGGCACTCAACAATAGTTGCTCCACTGATTAAAGCATTGGTGGGTAGAGAGATGGAGCAGGGACACCCGGTTACATATTGTATAAGTCTGTTGTGTTTTTATGCCTATAATAATGTGTGTTTGACCGACCGACCATTACCAGTGACTCAAACAATAAACCGCAGACCCCCTGTGTTGGGGCCCCCGCTTGAAGACCCTCTAATTAAAGAGTAAAATGCATGTACATTTAACAACGAGTGTATAGAGTTATTCAAAGGCAAACTGATTCAAGAAGAAGTAAAAACAACATGCTAGATTTGTACATTTTTTAGTCTGTGCAAAAATTCATCATCAGGATGTTGGGGTTGGCCTGAAATATTTACATAATTTCCAAATTCCATGGAAGCCAGTGTCCATGCCATGATGTTCTGAGTGGTGAAGAGTGTTGCTACAGTATATGGTTGCAATGCCATTGCTGGGTGTTTACTAGGGCAGCATTTCTTAAACTATGAGTCACATAGTTTAATAAATGTATAAATGTATACTTTATATATATGTTGGGTTGCCATACTAGCCATACAACAAAACACCACAAATTCAGCGATTGATTTGTTTTTTCTCGGTTTTAAATAAAAACTGAGAACTAATTGGTGAGGGGTGTTGCCCATTATGTGGGCACGTAATCGAGGTAATGAGTCACTCTTAATAACAAAATTAAACAACATCTCCTCACACAGCACCCGCAGCTCGAGAGAAAGCCACAAAAATTCTGTCAGAACTGAATAGTTCAGTAGATTGCATGTTAAAGAAATCCTGAAGGGAGGATAGTGTGAGGAGGAGATTGGGTGGCGGAGGGATGCCGGAAGAATCATCGCAGCATAGAGGTAAGCAGCTGTTTATATATGCTTACTCTGGCAAAGGAACACTTATGTGAGAATGCTGTTTGTAGACTACAGCTCAGCATTCAACACCATAGTGCCCTCCAAGCTAGATGAGAAACTCCGGGCTCTGGGCTTAAACAGCTCACTGTGCAGCTGGATCCTGGACTTCCTGTCAAGCAGACGCCAGGTGGTTAGAATAGGCAGCAACATCTCCTCATCACTGACCCTCAACACTGGAGCCCCACAGGGCTGTGTTCTCAGCCCACTCCTGTATTCCCTGTACACACGACTGTGTGGCAACACATAGCTCCAATGCCATCATTAAGTTTGCTGATGATACGACGGTGGTAGGTCTGATTACTGACAATGATGAAACAGCCTACAGAGAGGAGCTGCACACTCTGACACACTGGTGTCAGAAGCACAACCTCTCCCTCAACGTCAGTAAGACAAAAGAGCTTGTGGTGGACTTCAGAAGAAAAGACAGAGAACACAGTCCCATCACCATCAATGGAGCACCAGTGGAGAGACTCAGCAGCTTCAAGTTCCTGGGTGTCCACATCACTGAGGAACTCACATGGTCCGTCCACACTGAAGTCATTGTGAAGAAGGCTCACCAGTGCCTCTTCTTCCTGAGACGGCTGAGGAAGTTTGGAATGAACCGCCACATCCTCACACGGTTCTACACCTGCACTGTAGAGAGCATCCTGACTGGCTGCATCTCTGCCTGGTACGGCAACAGCACCGCCCACAACCGCAAAGCACTGCAAAGGGTGGTGCGAACTGCCAGACACATCATCGGAGGTGAGCTTCCCTCCCTCCAGGACATATATACCAGGCGGTGTGTGAAAAAAGCTCGGAGGATCATCAGAGACTCCAGCCACCCGAGCCATGGGCTGTTCTCACTGCTACCATCAGGTAGGCGGTATCGCAGCATCAGGACCCGCACCAGCCGACTTCATGATAGCTTCTTCCCCCAAGCAATCAGACATCTGAACTCTTGATCTCTCACGATCAATATACATCAGCACTGCACTTTATTACTCTTATTATCTCACACTGGACTGTCATAAATGATATTCTCTTAACAACACACTGACAACTTACTATCAACCGACAGCCTTAATGTCAATACAGTACAATACAACCTAGTGTACATTTAATATATACTATAAATACTATTTTTATTGTATAATGTGTATTCTATATTGTGTGTATTGTATACTGTACAGTGTATGTTATTATTTGTATATTCTGTTGTGTGTAATTATGTGTATGTTATTATTTGTATATTGTTGAGTGTTTTTATGTGTATATCAGATGTTTAAATTGTGCTGTGTTAATTTGATGTTATTGTAAATTGGTATATGTCTCATCACTGTCACGACTGCTATGTTGATCGGAACTGCACCCAAGAATTTCACACACTATTGCACTTGTGTATATGACTGTGTGACAATAAATGTGATTTTGATTTGGTGTAAACATGTGTAGCTCACTGTCCCTGGCGGAGGGCTCGAGACTTGAGACTTGATCCGAGCTCGAATACCCCCTCCAGACTTGTTGAGTTATTAATGAATAAATGGGAGGAGATTGGGTGGTGGAGGGATGCCGGAAGAATCATCACAGCATAGAGGTAAGCAGCTGTTTATATACGCTTACTCTGGCAATGTGATTGATTGGATTAAATGAACATGCTCCTCCTAAACTTTGTTTGTGAAACTCCATTTAAAGGAATATTCCGAGTTCAGCTCAGTTGACAGCATTTGTGGCATAATGTTGATTACCACAATAATTAATTTAGTCTCGTCCCTCCTTTTCTTTAAAAAAGCACAAATGTGTGTTCCAGTGAGACACTTACAATGGAAGTCAATGGGGTCAATTTTTGGAGGATTTAAAGGCAGAAATGTGAAGATTATAATTTTATAAAAGCACTTACATTAATTCTTCTGTTAAACGAGTGTATTATTTGAGCTGTAAAGTTGTTTAAATTGTAATTTTTACAGTCATTTTAGGGTTTGAGGGTTAGTTGACATCACATCGTCATGGCAACTAAGTTGTAAAACTTCACACAGATGTGGTTAGTAAGTGATTTTATCACAATACAATCATGTTAACACACATATTGTTTATGTCTTGTGTCTATACTTTTGAAACAGTGAGTATTTTAATGTTTACAGATTATTGACCCCATTGACTTCCATTGTAAGTGTCTCACTGGAACACACATTTGTGCTTTTTTTTTTTTTAGAAAAGGAGGGACAAATGCTGTTGGTTGAGCTCAACTTGTATTGTATTGAATTGATATTCCTTTAAGATTGATGTAACAGTGAATATAAACAGAAAAAAGTGAGTATTGTGTATCAAAGTGGGATCAGTGTGTTGCTAACAAACAATCACTCTGTGCTGTAGTTGTGTGTGTGTGTGTGATGTAGTTCATTGTCACAGTCCAGATACAGTAAATAGCGTACAACAGTATGAATGGTCAGCTTGACACTGATTAATCTTATGTGTTCTGTTGAAACTTTTATTCACAAAAGCATGAACTGCGACCAATTACCATGGTAACCATAGTTTCTGCTAAAACACCATATTTACTGCAATTATTGTGACAAGGCCTGCTATTTAAATCCCTTTTTACTTTAAATTTTCCTCCCTGCCCAGTAGGTGGCGATATGCACAAAGAATGCAAATCACCAAAAACAAAAGTAGAAGAATGTAAAAGTGAAAGTGGAGATTAATAGTAAAAAAACAAAAACAAAAAAGGACGTAAATATTGATCTGTTTCTCACCAACACCTATCATATCTCTTCAGAACACATGGATTAAACCACTGGAGTCATATGGATTACTTTTATGCTGCATTTATGTGCTTTTTGGAGCTTCAAAGTTCTGGTCACCATTTCCTTGCGTTGTATGGACCTACAGAGCTGAAATATTCTTCTAAAAATCTTCATTTGTGTTCTGCAGAAGAAAGAAAGTCACACACATCTGGGATGACATGAGGGTGAGTAAATGATGACAGAATTTTCATTTTTGGGTGAATTATTCATTTATGACCCCTGTAATAGGGTGTTCTGAGTGCTTTTGGCTCAAGTCTCTTTTTTAATGTTTTTTTTTAATAAAAGATTTTTACCTATTTTATTGTCCACCAGGTGAAAATAAAACTCTCATTGCTTCTAAGCATTATAGTACATCTCTCCTCAACAAGCCGCATGATTTGAGCAATCATTCATGTCTGTAGCACAAACAGGACGAGTTACGCACCAAAGTTTAACACGTAGGCTTAGGGGTTTGTTCAAATCCGTATCCTAAGGATAAGCAATATTAATTAACAGCAAACAATATAAATGAAGCAAAGATAGCCTGTTATCCCTCAAACCAAGATCTCTGGGGCACACCAGCCTATCTTCAGTATATTCCAGTTCATCAATGTGTTTTCAGATCATTTTTTCATCTGTTTTATAGATAGAAAAAAGCTGCCAAGGCAGATAAAGCCCATCAGACTGTGAGAAGAAGCATGAATCAAGTGTCCTCCTCTGAAAGGTAGACATGTGCTCACCACATGGGTGATAAATCCTCCAGTACCTGCCTGAAACCACGCAATAGTGCACTCTCACACATCTCTCGCATATCACGCTGTTTTCTCTATTTTAGAGCCAAGGAATGTAGGAGGAAAGATCTCTTAAGCTAAAATATGCAATCATACACAGAATAACACAAGACTTCTTACAATGTTAATGCTTTTCTGCGGTTCCGTTGTCCAAGAACAACAATGTTGTAAGAATCAAAAAGAAATTTCTTGAGATTAGTGCTTGTGTGGGTTTTTAAGGTTGCACAATGTTTTTAATTTGAAAGTGCAAAGCATTTTGGAGTGGACAAACGGAGAACAAGTTTCTTTGCTTGTTTTAAGGGGTGACAACATTATGACAAGAGCATATCTGCTTTTACACGAATCACTGCTGGTGTTTGTTCTGTTGTGAAGGAAGCGGCTTCATGGACAATATAGAGAAATGTTCCCAAACCGCTGTGGTTTACTGAAATACAAAGCATTTCAGTATTATGAGGAAAGATGCTTTTTACACACTATTTGAGTATCAAATTTAGTTTGCCAATATATTCTCAGACCAAGTGCACGAGGTGGTCCAATTCCCACCCATGATGCAACACTGAGAGAGCAGGAGTTGATTGCTCAAATATGTCGGTCCTACTGAGTTTTGGCCAAACACACATTGAAAAAAAAAGAATGTTCCAGTACCAATGTACCAATAACCTTCTCCTGGCATGCCTCTGTGAAATAAAATACTGGTTTAACAAAGACACAAACAATGTGTAACAGCCCACAAAGAGTTTGGGCAAGAGATGTTTGCATTTCATAATCAACTACATTTACAAGCTTGTTCGAGTTTGATCATTGGGCTCGACTGATAGAGCGTTACACTTGTGATGTAAAGGAGCGGGGTACGAGTCCTGAAGAACACACGAGTCCACACGTGAACCCAAAGTGTCATCGAAACAGCACAAAATGACATGGTTGTGTTCTTCATCTCACATTTGCTTTTTCTGACACTATCGGTTAGGTTTAGGTTTAATGTTTAGGGTAGGAAGATCAGTTTTGTTGATTTTAAACATAATAGACCTGTTTTGGAGAACATTTAACTCGCTTTTAGTGCCTCACAGTTGACATTTCACCCCAGCCATGAGCCATGATGTCCTGTTTGCGAACAAATGACTCTTTGAACCGGGTCTTTTTAATGAATTATCTGAAAAGATTCACAAACAGGTTTGTGAGGTTAGCACACGTTCTCAGCACATCATACTGTGAATAACCCATCAGCAAGTACACAACTGAATACCAAATTAACTGAATACTGGACTGAACATGCAATCGCTGATGATCAAGACCTTGTTAAAAATAAATCAAGTTTGTAAGATCTGCAGAGCAGCAGGTGCAACAGAAATCCAGGAACAGCACAACATTTGCACCTGTGTTTACTCTGATCATCAGTTCTTCTGCTGTTTTGCAATTTGTGTGTTAATTTGTCTGTTTGGTGTTAATGTGTGTTAATTTGATGGCTGTGTGTTTATATATTCATATGACTTACGTCAGTGAGTTCAAAACAAGCCTTTTACAGATGAATTTAAACTGTCTTTTTGGACTAGGGAGGAAGTGTTAACCATGTTTCATGTGTTTAAAGAAAGAAAGAAAGAAAGAAATGTGGAAAGGTGATTCAGCAGTGATTACATTAGAATGTGTACATCATTAACAGTATTATTTAACATCCTGAGACCCAAGCGTGACTGTGTGCATGTTTTATTTCCCTTTTTGATTTGTAACTAGTAGCAAAAAATAAATGTAAAAAAAATAGTTTTCCTAAAATGTAGTCCTCATATGTGGACAGCGGGACTAAGTTGTGAAATTATAAGTAATATCAAGCTATAGAATGTCAGATTGTTTCTCATCAAATAGTTTATTATGTGTCCAGGAGTGTTGATTATTCATGTTTTTGAGACGTTACAGATATTACAGCTGAAAATGATACATTATAAATTCTGAATCTATGTACTGATTATCATTGTCACATGTCTGTCAAACATGTTGAGTGATCCAAACATCATCTGCAGCCTGAAACTGAACTTTTGATCAGATTTTAGGAGTGAATGCACTTAACTGCATAGAGAGCTATAGGATGCTCCCTTGCTCCCTATTTAGTGTATGACTTAACCTCCAGTGTGCTGTCTGTCTGCACTGGTCTCAGAACAGTTTGAAATGCACCTTATTTTCATCCTAACTCCATATAAAGCCTCTGAAAGACACATTTTCACGAATGTATTGATTCTCAATGTGATAATGTACAGTAAATATACAGTAGGATTTCTAAAGGGAAAAAGAGTCCTATAGTCATCGTCAGTGGTCATTGTGTTTAGCAGCGTGCCGTTTTGTGATAAATCACTCATATTTTCAAAATGACATACCGGATGAAACTAGAGACTCTGATATTTTGACTCAAACAGGTTTTAATGTTAAAACTTAATGAGATTTTTACCAGAAATAGTTTTGTTGACGTTTCTCCTAAAGACAAACTCCGCTGTGATCAGCGCCATGTTGTTTTGTCACATGAAAGTTTACCACATCACTGACAGCACAGAGTGTCCTGAACTGAGATCAGCCAGTTTAAATTAATTCAAATTATGCGTTGCGTATAGTGAAGCCAAAATACAACGTCCATGCATGTGTGTGCAGGGTTGCACGAGGGTAATCTTGGTTGGCAATCAGACATATGACGAAACACGATAGGATTGAAGTGATCAGACCATAAAACTGAAACTTCTGTTTAGTACATTCAGTCAAAGATACGTATGTTCATGTTGGGTACCCACAAAAATTTAAACCTTCTCAGCATGCCCTCAAAGTTGAGCCATATCTGATCTGAATTGGACACTTTTGTCTGATTATAGGGTTAAATATCAGGATCGAACCCGATCAAAAGTCTCTTTAACCTTATAAATGCATCAGTGTTGTATTACACCACAAGAGAATGCTTTAATCACAACTGAACTCAGGTCAGTTTTAAACACTGTAAAGAACTGCATTATTTCATTACAGCATTGGAAACCACAGATGTGTGCAGCACAAATGCATTTGTCTTCTATAAGCATTACATATGAAACTATGCATTATCTGAAACACTGCCAGATTGTACACATCCATCCACAGATCTATAACAGTCGAGGGGCTGGAATGTTTTTTGTGTGACTTGTTGTGACCTCTGGAAAGTCTTGACCTCTTTTTAATGCATGCTGGGTTTTATAATATTGGCCATTCGAGAGCAACTAAAGTAGAATTTGATTCTCTTCCAGAGTGAACAAATGATACATGAGTGCTGAAAACATTGCTCAAAAAACAGCACCGGTTCAGCTCTCAAAGACAAAGAGGGTGTTTAGTTTTCTACATGCCAACTGTCTTTAAACATGTTATTAATGAACCTAATGTTACATTGAAAAAGGTAAATAGGAAGACTCTTTTTTTTCTACTATTGATAGGGCAATATCCTGTGAGAGAGCTTGCCTTAAAAGGCTTAAATTAAATCAAGTGTTTATCTGTGAGCTCTGTGAGTCTTTCCTTATCTGTCAGCGTTTAATGTGTGCTTAAAATCTTAATGATGTATTGTTTTGAGAGCTAAGTGCGTCCGCTGTTTTTCTTTTCAAGCTGTGCCCTGTGGGCATTTATTTTAGCCATACAAATGATGGTTTAAAGATCATTTTGGCCAGTACATTTTCTCTGTCATTTAGATTGGACCAGAGGGCATATATGTTCCATATCTTTTACTGTTTCCTGACAGCTCCATTTAAATGCAAACACAAGAGAAGATGTAGGACCCTGGCGAGGTGGGCATGAAGTAATTTCTCTGGAGAGATCTGTGTGCTTTTAAATGAGGTTGAAAAAATTGTTAAACCTAAAAAAAAGAAAAGAAAAGAAAAATAACGCAATTAATGCGGTATCCGTTATTTTTTTATTTTTTTTTTTACTTCCGGAAACTCCACGTGATAGGAGCTTGAGCCCCTGCCCTTTAGCTGAGGTGCCCCTCAAATGCCTCCCAAAATAAAAGCTTGCATACCCAAATTAAATGAGGTTTTTTTACTCATTATATTATGTAGGGGTGTAAAAATGCATCAATATTATGCTGAAACATTGATGCATTGATTATGGAATTTACCAATCAATCATAAGGAGTATAATAATACCCAATGTGTTACAGAGGCCGTCTCACATGACACGCGCACTGACTGAGGAAACAAACATGCACTTTAAATTAAGAAAGTTTAGTTCGGATTTCTGCCTCATTGTTCATAATTGCACGAGTCTATATAAGCAAAATAAATAAATTGTTGTTCTTTTCTTTCCCAATTATGATATATTATGCATATTTTGGAATACACTTGGAAAGGTAGGTGATACAGCATCTTCAGTCACGATCATTATGTGTCATTAACGTGTAACACGCCATTACGTTTTTATTTTGTGAGCCTAACCCTTACTCTATATATAGTATATCCTCCTGATACCCGAGTGTGGCTGTGTGCATTTTACATTTCCCTTTTTGTTTTGTATTTAGTAGCACCTAATAAACAAGCAAAACATTTATTATATATATATATATATATATATATATATATATATATATATATATATATATATATATATATATATATTAAAGCAAATAGTTTTCCTAAAATGTAGTCCTCATATGTGGACAGCGGGACTAAGTTGTGAAATTTTAAATAATGCCAAACTATAGAATGTCAGATTGTTTCTCATCAAATAGTTTATTATGTGTCCAGGAGTGTTGATTATTCATGTTTTTGAGACGTTACAGACATTACAGCTGAAAATGATACATTATAAATTCTGAATCTATGTACTGATTATCATTGTCACATGTCTGTCAAACATGTTGAGTGATCCAAACATCATCTGCAGCCTGAAACTGAACTTTTGATCAGATTTTAGGAGTGAATGCACTTAACTGCATAGAGAGCTATAGGATGCTCCCTTGCTCCCTATTTAGTGAATGACTTAACCTCCGGTGTGCTGTCTGTCTGCACTGGTCTCAGAACAGTTTGAAATGCACCTTATTTTCATCCTAACTCCATATAAAGCCTCTGAAAGACACATTTTCATGAATGTATTGATTCTCAATGTGATAATGTACAGTAAATATAGGAATGCATTTATTAATGTTAATGAATAGAACCGTATTGTACGGTGATAACAAAATAAAATATAACAAAATGTATGTTAAAATGAAGCGAAATGACCCACAGATGTGTTAATATGGAAAAATATTCAAAATAACTAACATGTTTTTTAAACTTTTGTGGGAATAAGGTCCCATTTTCCACATACAGTATGTGGACATCATGTTTATCAGCACGCTGATGCATGAAACATGACTGATTTTTTTAAGGCAGCATATCAAACAAAACTAGAGATGCTACTCTTTTTTTATTTTTTTTATTTTTTTTATTTGGAATGCCCAATTCCCAATGCGCTCTAAGTCCTCGTGGTGGCGTAGTGACTTGCCACAATCTGGGTGACGGAGGACGAATCTCAGTTGCCTCCGCGTCAGGGACCGTCAATCCGCGCATCTTATCACGTGGCCTGTAGAGCGCGTTACCATGGAGACATAGCACGTGGAGTCTTCACACTATTCTCTGCGGCATCCACGCACAACTCACCACGCGCCCCACCGAGAGCGAGAACCACATTATAGCGACCACGAGGAGGTTACCCCATGTGACTCTACCCTCCCTAGCAACCGGGCCAATTTGGTTGCTTAGGAGACCCGGCTGGAGTCACTCAGCAGGCCCTGGATTCAAACTCACAACTCCAGGTGTGGTATCAGCGTCTTTACTCGCTGAGATACCCAGGCTCCCACTCTTTGCAGCCAAACAGGTTTCAATAAAAGAACTTAAAGATTTTTTTTTTTTTTACCAGAGGCACTTTTGTTGGTGCTGTGCCCGTAGGAGCGCTTTATTGAAATCGACATCATGCTGTTGTGTCACGTGACCCGTGTGCCAGAAGTTTAACCCTTAAATGACAGTGTATATATAAAATGCTCTTTTTTTGGTCATATACTGTAGCACATTGCTATGGAAACTTTTGCAGTGTCTACGCTATCACCTTAAAAAGTCAGACATTTTTCAATATAAAGTCAAACATTTTCATCAGATTATCCCAAATCATCTGTCCTACATTTGTATTTTAGCTGTGTATGCTTACTGTATGTCAGCAGTTGTCCCATCTGTGTCTATTTTTATTTTGTCTTATTCTAGTTTTAGGAGAAACATTTCAGAGAGACAAAGTTGATACTTCATGAAGTCTCCTGAGCAGTAAAAGAGCAACCTCTGAGTAATAACACTTTCCTGTGGAATATAAAATACTATGTTGCACCAAACAGTCCTTGATTTATTACAAGGACTGATTTCTTCTTGTAAGATCTATTCCATTCCTTCAAATTCTGTAATGCAAATCTGTCAGTCATTACCAAGAAACCATCACAGCATTTGAAAAGTAGATGGATCATGTGATAATTCTGATTTGGCAAGGTAGCAGCCACCTCATTCCAATCCTCTACCGGGTCTACAGAATCTACATTCTACTCTCCATCTATCAACACATCTGTATTTTCCACACTTGTGTCCACTGATTGATCACACATCTCCGTTTCTCCATGTTTATAGTTACTGGAGTGTGTTGGGTAAACACTGGGATTAACATGAAGGATAGATGAACTGTACATCAGCACAGGACTGTTGGAAACACACACTAATCCTGTGGCAGAGATTTCTCAGCTGCTGCGGACTACTGGTATGAGTCAGTTCACACACATCTTCATGTCATACAGATGGGTAGACAATGTCAGAACACACACACACACACACACACACACTGGAGTCACAGAGCTGAATCAGTCAACATCACTGGTGTCAGTTGGACACACACACACTCAGGGATCAATGTAAATACACTATGATCTTTCCACTGATTTATGCAGCACTCACATGATTTTCCACACGCTCGTTTGTCGACAGTCAGGAGTGCACTCTGGGAAGTGCTGGAGCTGGGGAAATAACAGAGACAGATATATGAATTTGTGTTTGATGATCGCCCATGTTCAGAATTTGGGAGACTGATTGGCTTGGTTGTCATGCATGAATATATTTGCTTTTTTCACCCAAAAATGAAAATTCTGCCATCATTTACAATACGCACGCTCATGATGTTCCAAACCCGTGTCATTGTTTTTTCTCAGTGGAACACAAAAGGAAAATTCACAGCATACAGTGACCAGGGACTGTAAAGCTCCAACAAGGTGGAGGCAGAACGTTGTCACTCTGTGACCATGCACGACACAGACGGGTTAAGCTGTTGCGCACCATCTCTGTGTTTACATCAGTGTCTCCAGTATGTGAGCTGTGACATACTGGGTAGCGGGGGTCGATTTGCGCAATGTCTTACTCTGATGAGAACGCCGGCTCTGTTTCCCCTTTTCCTTCTGTGTTTCCACGGCCGGGCTGCCCAGACAAAGGGCGTGTTTGTAAACAGCGGGTCGGCATTGAGGAATTTGAATGTCCGGTTTACGGTGCGTAATTGCAGAATGTCCAAAAGTGTTTGTCTGTCGTAGACAATAAGGCAGACAACATCCAAGACAAAAAACATAAGAATTGTAAACAAAACAAACAAAACACTACTATGTTGTGTCGGAGCTCACAACGCAGCAGCCATATTCAGCGCCATCTTGAGTCAACTATGAAGTAATAATACTTTAACGGATTAGTATGATTGTGGCCAAAGTCTTTTTTGCAAGTCAGGTAACTCAGCTCATCTTTTGAACACTCCCACTCATGCCAGCGCAGCTCCTGTCTACTTGAATGGGGAAATACCGAAATCTCAAGATTAGGATCAAAGTACATATTTCAAATCAGAAATTAAATCTGACAACACTGGTATAGGGATGTACATTTTCAGACATTTTCATAATCGATCGTCATGGAAATAAAGATCAATTAATCGATTAATCGTTAACATTAATACCCAAAATGGATGTGGAGGATCAAAAATAATATGTGCATGTAGCCCACTGCTTAAATATAATTTAAATTATTACACATAAACAATGCAAGTAATGGCATTTTCCTCTTAAAATATTCTTAATTAAGTGTATTTTAATATATTTAGGCAAAGTTTAGATCAAATCTGTTTAATTACTGTTAATAAATTAAACTATAGCTAAAAATAACTTGTATACATATTTTAGTTTATTAAAACTTTTTTAAAAAGTACGTCAAATCATAACACACTGCGTAAACACAATACTTGACGTACCGTTTCTAAGGTAATGGTGAGATGTCAGCTGAATGTGCCTTCATGCCTTCCCGGTGATCGCTGATGTAATTGTAAGTTGGGATGAAACAAGGAGTTTCTGCGCTTGCTGTCATGTTGTACTATAACACACTATCACAGTGTGAGCAGAAAACATTAAAGTTAATTTATAGAGAAATGCTCCAGCACTGTTTACATTGAGCTTCATCTCTGATGAGTGTCGGCTCTTCTTCTGTGATTTGGATAAGTAGTGACATTCTGCTCCTGCACCGGTATCATAAATTGTGCTTCTTTAACTCAGGTCACGCTACAAAATGATATTTTCCTGGCTTGTATAGCTAATGCACATGCGCGTTCTCCAGTTGATTGACAGGCGATGTCTGTATCTAAAAGGTGATTAAAGTGACTTCCTTTCTACATCCGCTGGCCTTTAGGCATTCCAATTTCTCCCATTCTTTTTAATACAAGTGGCTCGTGTCTGCTAAATAGTCTATGACATGACCTAACATCTACTTTTGTGTTCCACAGAAGAAAGTAAAACTGGTTTAGAACAACATGAGGGTGACTAAATGATGACAGAATTAAAAATGTTGGGTGAACCATCACTTTAAAAGCAAAGATTGGTAGTACACTTTAACCCATGTTTAGGTCTAGGGATGTGCTACGATGGTCGACTAATCGGCTTGTCGTTGTAACAGTGGCACACCAAACTACAATTTAAATAGATTCTTCAATTAAATAATAATTGCATGAAAGATATCAGGTGCAAGGCAGGTTTAAGTCTGTCAAAAATAATACCTTAACCCTCTAAAAACAAAAAAGCCACCAGTCACAGCAATGGAAGAGAGCTGTTTTAAATGCTGGTTAAATTATTGCCAAACAAAAGAATCTCTACAAAACACAGAAATGATAAAGACCATGAAAGGCACCAGTGCTGGTAACTCAAATACTTTCAAACATTTATTTTAACAACACCAAACAAAATCAAACAATTAAATAAATCTGTGTGTGTGTGTGTGTGTGTGTGTGTTTAGGGGTAGGGTTAGGGTTAGGGGATAGAATCTATAGTTCGTACAGTATAAAAATAATTATGTCTATGGAGAGTCCTCATAATGATAACTGCACCAACATGGGTGAACTAGAGTGCATTGGGTCCTGAGATATTTCCATGTACCTTGATATGAGTGAGGCACTACGGCAGGATTGCAGAGGTCCAACAGAAGGAAGTTATTTTGAATGAAAGAACCCCCAAAACCATCTCATTTTGGCACTAAGGCGCAACGCCTTTGCAGAGTACTTCAGCAGATCAGTGGACTTCTTACTGTGTCCCATGTGTCTCGCCACTCCACGTTAATGAGTAATTTGATGGCTTTTAAATCCAGGTTAACAATTTCAAGTGAGATTCAATCCTTCCAGTGTTGCATCTTACTCCTCAAATCACGTTCCTTCTCACAACACATATACAAAAGGCAAATTCTCTCTTTCTACAGACTCAGACACAACTCCTGCTTTCCACACTGGTCACACATAAAGGACTGGCATGCCTGCTCCTAGCACCAACAGGTGCACCATAACAAGCAGCCATTTTATTTGCTCTCTCTCTCCCTCTCTCTATAACTGAGGGGCGGATCCTTAAAGTTTCACTCCACCACATCGTCCAGAGACTGACTAGTCGATTAGTGGGGTCGACTACTGACATTAATATTTTTAGTAGTGGTGGTTTTAATGGGAGATGCAATTCTAAAATTAATTGAGAGACGCAACTTCTCTGAGAGTGTTTTTGCGTGATTATAGCTTGTTGTGTTTAACAGTAAATAACAGTCAGCACAGTAAAACCATCGGCAAGAAGTTTCGTCTCTTTAATGCTTAAGGTTTTGTCTATTTATACGCTGTTGTTACAGCAAAGTGCCGCATCAACAACACATTTCATGATGATCACTGTCTGACGTTAAATCCTCAATTGTAAGTCATGTTCCCGTACTTGTGATGTACTTTAGAGAGATTAAAGTTTTTTACTGATTCTGTCTGACACTGTTTACATAAATAGTTGCAGTAAAGAAGTTTTTAAACTGCTGTATGTCGTGAACTATATGTTGTGTACCTGCATCATTATCTTGCAGTTCTCAAGTAAAGTCATTTTTATTTGTGTAGTGCTTTTCACAACACACATCATTTCAAAGCAGCTTTACAGAAAATCATGCATTAACAGAAAATGAAACTGTAATATTTATAAAGTCTTAGAGTCATCATTGTGTAGTTTGATTAAATATGATTGTAAATTGTGTATAAAAATAAATATTTAAATAATTAAGTTAATAATAATTGTATTTAGAACCCCAGTGTGTTACGGTCCTGGGTTTTGTCTGACGGGACTGTGACATGATCGCCCCATGTTCTGTCTTGTGTTTTGTGTCCTGGTGTGAGTTACCGGCATGCGCTCTCTCTCAGTTTACTGAGCGTGTATTCTCTGCGCTCATGAATCTTCTACAGAGGATTCCTCATCTCTGCCCTTGTGTCGGGAGTGTGGTTGCCTTCCAGTTTGCTGCGTGTCAGCTGCTCTGCAGCTGAGGTTTCCTCGCGGCCTTTCTCCTAGCTGTCATGGTGTGTGCGATCGCCTGCGGGAGCGCTCATCACAGAGGATTCCTCATAACTCTGCTGAAGTTATAATTGATATGATATGAATGCCGATGTTGAGGCAGGGAAACAAATAGAATATTATTAGTATGGATGCCATACATTTTTTTGCAGAGTTATAGGTTATGAGAAAAGTTTCTGGTTCCAGCAGACATAACTAAAGCAGCCTAATTGTGAGTTGATGGATAAATTAGGTGTATGCCTGGCTGAATAAATTAGTCTTTAGTCTAGACAACTGAGAAAGTGTGTCTGAGTCCCGAACAGTGTTAGGGAGACTATTCCATAGCTTAGGAGTCAAATAGGAAAAGGATCTACCTTCTTTTTTGGATTTTAATATTCTGGGGACTATTAACAGGCCAGAATTTTGTGATTGTAATAAACGTGATGGAATATAGTGTGGTAGAAAGTCACTTAAGTACTGTGTAGCTAGACCATTCAAAGCTTTGTATGTAGTCAATAGAATTTTAAAATTAATAAGAAATTTAACAGGTAGCCAATGTAACGATGATAAAATGGGGTTAATATGATCATATTTCTTGGTTCTTGTCAGCACTCTGGCAGCTGCATTTTGAGCCAATTGAAGTTTATTTATTGAACTTGCTGGACATCCTCCCAGTAATGCATTACAATAATCTAGTCTTGAGGTCATGAACACATTAATTAGTTTTTCAGCATCAGCAACAGAGAGCATGTGTCATAACTTAGCAATATTTCTCTGGAGGAAGAATGCTGTTCTACAAACATTGGAAATTTGATTTTCAAAGGACAAATTGGTATCAAATATAACACCTAAATTCTTCACTGTAGAAAACGATGCAACAGTACATCCATCGAGAGTCAATTTATATTTTTGCGGCTTATTTAGAGGTTTTTGGTCCAATAATTTGTTTCTCTGTTTTGTCTGAATTGAGTAAAAGGACATTTCTAGACATCCAATCTTTTTTTTTCTCTCTCGCCTTTTTCTCTCCAATTTGGAATGCCCAATTCCCTCTAAGTCCTTGTGGTGGCATAGTGACTCGCCTCAATCTGGGTGGCGGAGGACGAATCTCAGTTGTCTCCGCATCTGAGACCATCAACCTGTGCATCTTATCACATGGCTTGTTGAGCGTGTTACCGCGGAGACATCACATGTGTGGAGGCTTCACACCATCCACCGTGGCATCCACGTAAAACTCACCACGTGCTCCACCGAAAGCGAACCACATTATAGCAACCACGAGGAGGTTACCCATGTGACTCTACCCTCCCTAGCAACTGGGCCAATTTGGGTGCTTAGGAGACCAGACATCCAATCTTTGATTTCACAGATACACTCTGCTAATTTGGAGAATTGTGAAATTCCGTCAGGTTTCAAAGAAATATAAAGTTGGGTATCGTCGGCATAACAGTGGAAACTTATTCCACAATTCCTGATAATATCTCCCAGGGGAAGCATATATAAGTAGAAATGCAGAGGCCCTAAAACTGATCCCTGTGGCACTCCATACTTAACTTTTGTTTGATTTGACAATTCCTCGTTTACACAGACAATGTGGTAGCTAAGTCTGCCAAATAGGACTTAAACCATGCTAATGCAAGTCCACAAATGCCAACATAATTCTCCAGCCAATTTAAGAGAATGACGTGGTCTATCGTGTCGAATGCAGCACTAAGATCTAAAAGCACTAGAAGAGAAATGCAGCCATGATCAGATGATAAGAGCAAGTCATTAGTAACTCTGATAAGTGCAGTCTCAGTACTGCGATGGGGACATAAATCCTGACTGAAATTGTTCATATATACTATTTCTCTGTAGAAATTAACATAGTTGGGAGGACACTACCTTTTCTAGTATTTTCGACATAAATGGTAGATTTGAAATCGGTCTATAATTAGCCAGTTCTCCAGGATCAAGCTGTGGCTTCTTAATAAGCGGTTTGATTACTGTCATTTTAAAGTTTCTTGGGGTATGTCCTAAGGATAGCGAGGAGTTAATAATGTAAAGAAAAGGTTCTGAGATTACAGGGAATACCTCTTTTAAGAGCTTAGTTGGTATTGGATTTAACATACATGTTGTTGCTTTTGATGTTTCAATAAGTTTTGTTAGCTCTTAATGACCTATGACAGCGAAGGATTGAAGTTGATCATGAGGAAAATTATGAGACACTGTTTTCTGAGGTACTGTGACAGACGATTTAAAAATTCCAATTTTATTTCTGATGATTTCAATTTTATCAATGAAGAACTTTATTCAGTCATTACTATTGTGCTGCAACGAAATATCTGGTTCAGATGAGTCTTTATTCTTAACCAATTTAGCCACAGTACTGAATAAACACCTAGGATTGCTGTGGGTATTTTCTATGAGTTTGCTCAAATATGCTGACCTGGCAGCTTTTAGAGCCTGTCTGTAGCTACAGATACTATCCTTCCATGCACCGCGAAATACCTCTAATTTTGTGTTCTTCCACTTGCGCTCCATTTTCCGAGCTACTGTCTTGAGAGCATGAGTGTGATCATTGTACCATGGTGCGGGGCTTTTGTCTTTAATTTTTTTAATCTAAGGGGGGCAACACTATCAAGAGTGCTAGAGAACTATGCTAGCGCATCCAAACTATTAGTAATTTTTTTTCATTTACAATTAGTGCTTTCGTTGAAAGAGATCTAATGTTTAGTTGCCCTACCTTTACCTTTTTTTTTTTTTTTTTTTTTTTAAGTTTGACCTTAATCCAAATTTTTCTAAATGATTTAGTGAGAGTTTTGTGTTTGGTAGTTCGGGGAACAGACACCGTCTCTATATGATATCTTGGTGATACAGTCTCTATGTGTTGTAGTTTATGTGACCTGTGTGACGTCTCAAGGCAGGTCTGCTTTCTGACCTGGGCCTCAGTTAGTAAAAGACTATTACTATTAAGACTATGAGCCGAATTACTAGAGAGGAGAGTGACACCTTCCCTAGAGGGACGGAGTCCATCTCTCTTTAGCAGGTCAGGTCTACCCAAAAAACTCTTCCAATTGTCTATAAATCCTATGCTATTCTCCAGACACCACTCAGACATCCAGCGACACTCATCTACTATAAACCTCATCACCACAATGAGCAGGGAGGGGGCCAGAGCATATTACAGTGTCTGACATCATTTTTGCAAGTTCACACACCTCTTTAACATTATCTCTTTTGCGTTTTTGAATGCACAGCGAGGATCGCTGTGAGACTCCCAAGTGCTCTGGTCACATTGAAGCACATCATTCTGCATCCAGGATGCACATAAGAATTTTTGTGCAGCTCTGTTTTGGTGCTTTTCTTATTTCTTACTTCTCTTACTTTGAAAGGTTTGTGCAATAAGATGTTATTGTTATTTAGCCTATATTTTTGTTGATTATCCATTAGTTACCATGTTGAAGTGTTGCGCTTAGTGCCCATATATCCTTCTGAAAAGTGTCTAATCAGGGTCACATGAACATAACAGAGCCTAATTATAATTATACATTATTATCCTTAACACAGAATAGTCAACTACTCACTCGATTATGAAAACTGGTAGTGTAACGTTTGCAGGAAGGATTCGAGAGAAAGAGGATTTAAATGCAGGCTTATTTATTAAAAACTAAACAGGAAACTTAAACATGAAATCAGAACAAACCATTACATCCATGAAGGGTAACGACTGACAAATAACACAGGAAAACCAAGGGATTAAATGCACAAGGGGCAAATGAGGAAACAAGGAACACCTGGGACTAATAATCACAAGAACCAATGAAACAAAGACAATGACAAGAACTACAAAACCCATAATCAAAACACATGATAGGCAGAGAACAATAAACATACATGGCAACCCCTAGTGGTCACCAGGGTAATCGTGACAGGTAGTTTTGCACATCCCAATTTAGGTCACATTCTTTCAGTTGTTCAACTGGTATAATTTCAGCACTTCTGATTGTGTGCAGGTCCAATTTTACAGCCGTTGATACTTGAGCTGGCTTTTGATTTCTCTTATCAAGACCACAATCTCAGATTATTAAGTCTTTAGCAATACTGTATATAAAATCATACATAACCGTTCTCTGCCTTCTGAATGACCAGAACATTCACTTTGTTACAGAATACAGCAGATTCTCACACATATGCAGCACAGATGTGACGTTCCACATGTTTAAGCCACAGACACAAAACATGATGTTTCTTTAATTTCTCTCCTATAATTACAAGTGTCTGCCATCAGCCTAAGAACACCAGGATGGATGAAGTATTTACAGATGAATCAAGAATCCATGCGGCGAGTCGGCCTGTTTATTTCAGTGATGTTGGTTGAAGCTCTGCAGCTTTACATTGTCTGTCAATCCAACATCTAACAAAGAGCTACTCAAAAGCTGTTTTCAATGGATCAAACTGATGCTTTGTGTATGTGTTGCCGTTTATAAAGTTTCTCTATAATGTCTGTATGACACAGAAGATAAAGCATTGTTTAAATCACAGTTCTCTCTTCTGTCTCTCTCATTCATTAAAGTGGTAAATCATGATGGATTAAATTTAGTCTGAGAGGGACCAAGAAAAAATTAAATTACGCTGTGATCTTTTCTGCATGACAGTTCGTGTTTTTCACATGTAGGGGACAACGTATTAAAAATAATAATACTGCATATGCCTTTATAGTGACTGTTTACCAATGTAAGGAGCAGAACGTTTTTATGTTTATATGTTTTACATATCATGTCTTAATATATGTATAAAATATGAAACCCATAATTCAAAAATCTGAAGTGTGGTGTGTGGGTCCTGACTTCCTGTCTAGTCCAGTTTCAGTCTGTGTCAGGGCCCAGACATTCCTACTCCTTGTCTGTCTGTTATTGACGTGGGTGCTTCGCGCTTGTGTCATCTTGGCTGCATGAATCGCATCAATAATCTATGTCGGTCTTTGTGTCTGTTTCTGGTCACGAGCGGTCTTCCAGTTTGTGCTGAGGTTCGGTCACTTCGGTAAAGGTGTCGGGTCTGGGTCTGGGTGTGGCCGAACTCTCGTGTCTTCTCTCGTCTTGTTTGTCGATTGGCATGAGTGTATATCACCGCATTGGTTTTGCGATGTGCTTTCATGCCATTCTGATGTTTTGCCTTCTTATGAGAACACGCGGCTTTGTTATTGTTTCTGTATCGCAGCGTGCTTCTCTGTCTTACGTCACACCCCGCATCCTTGTTTGCTCATTATAGTTTCATTAGTAACACCTGCCCTATATTAACCCGCTTGATTTCTCTCCCTATTTAGTCTCCTCGTGTTTGCTGTCCAGTGCCAGTTCATCTTGTCATCTAGTTTGTTCTGTATATGTTTGCCTGTGTTCCAGTCGGTCCTGATTCTCAGTTCCCTTCAGCCCCAGCTTGGATAACACTTTGTCCACTTCGGGGTTGTTTATGTTTTCCCCCTCGTGGGAGTTTGTTTTGGTTAATAAAGTATTTTTGGTTTTGAACTCTGTGTTTGGTTCTCTGCTAAAACCCTGACACAAAACACCAAACTGATCACACTTGTAACAAAGCTAGTCATTCTTTCAAAACCTCCTTCATCAGTGCTTTCATCAGAGTTGTACATGTTTTCTTTTCATATAATCACTGTTTCAGAACACAAGATTATTGTGACATGTAATGAGAACATTTTGTTTAATCAACCAAGCACAACAGAATGATCTTTCAATTTAGTAATTTAATCAGTCTGTTCATTCTGTAGCAAATAATGCAAGATACATGTTTAAAATTAACCTTAAAGATTAACCTTTTTTTTTTTTTTTTTTTTTTACATTACTGTAAAGTCACATTAGGAAATACACTTACATTGCCTGACCAAATTGACATTACTGTAAATTCATAATTCCTGTAACATCAACCCAATGTGTAATCAAAAGATGTGATCAGTTAAGATGCAGTATGACGCTGGACTGACGTTCTCTGTCAATTCTAACAGTGCAGAGTATGTTGTCAGTATATGATACAGTAAGAATTGTGTAACAAGTACAGTAATGTATGCTGTAATGTGATTTACTGTACCATACTGTTCCGTACTCTTACAGTGCAGTATGGATGAATTGACAGTTTACATCATCAAATTTGAGTGAGTAATTACATTTACTTTTAGTCATTTAGCAGATGCTTTTATAGAAACCAAAGTGACTTAGAAATGAGAGAGAATCAGAAATTTGTCACAGTCCTGTAATTTGCTTTACAGAAGTTAGGCCTTTGTTTACTGAATCACATAGTAGACATTGATGGCCCAGATGTCATTGGGCTCACCAGTTCCTGCCCTCTGTTGCCCAACTCTGTGACCTCTGTGACCTCTCTGACTGGCCTCCAGTATACAAATTAATAGTTTGGTTCCTCTTGCAGTCTATCCTGCTCTATGATGATAAATTGTAAATGCTCATCCACACACTCTGACTGCATATGGTACATACTGTAAACAATAGTGGTTACATATTATATAAATTGGCAATATTGTAACAAATGCATTATGTTTTCCTATTCTGAATATGCGATTTATTGTAGATGTTGATATTTTACAAACATATAAAATAGTCAAACCAGTTGAAAATCTATAGATATACCAAATAATTCATTGATTAACCGTTAAGATCAGTTGGATCAAATGATAGACAAATGTATTAATCTGGACGTGAACAGATGCAAACTAAATGTTTGATGTTAATATCATTATGAAAGGCAGTTACTTTCAATGAAAGGTATATGTGGTGAAAATGTTACTTTGTGAGTTTGTGTTTTGTACATAGTCAATTGAAAAATATGCTGAAATGTTTGAAAAAAAAATTTGATTATCTGTTCTAAGTACTAAGAGTTTTGAAAATGTACCACTGCAAATAAAAAAAAAAAAACAAAACGGAGGAAATACATGTAGATGCATTGTCCTTTGAAGGCAGATGAAGGCTTTTGTTAGTGGTTAATTCAATTTCTATGTAGTTTAAGAGTGTGTTGTCCCTCCTTTGACCAAGTTGATATAGGTATCATTCAGTGAGGAGCATCGCAGTCCAGCTGGAAGCTTATGGCAGGTAATTTTGGTGATGTGTTCCTTGTATCAAATGTTCCTTAATGCCAATGTGACCCCAAAGATGTGAACTTATGTTAGATTTCATAACTGACATGTGCGTTTTTCCATATTTCGATCCCTCTGCTTCAGACTCACTATAGTAGATTGTCTCGATGACAGACACGCCTGCGGCTCCAGTTAGGGAAATCTGAGCAGACATCATGAACGTTCAGAGTTTGCCATCTGCACGGTAAAGCTTTTATGTTCATTCGTATTTTTGACATGGTGAAAGATGAGCCAATGAAGCTTTAGAGTGCAGATTTGGGGAGGTTTTGGAGAAGATGGACTGCATTGTTTGTGGTTTCAGTGGAGCATGTAAGCTTTAGCTCATTATGACAGAGACGCCCTGCCACTTTGCAGTTCTGTAATGTTATCCTTTAGCGTGTGCAGTTTTTCATGATTGGAAATGCAGTCTGAGTCTTGTGGCACATTTACTGTAGTTTAACTCTATCTACATATATACAGTGCATCCAGAAAGTATTCACAGTGCTTCACTTTTTCCACATTTTGTTATGTTACAGCCTTATTCCAAAATAGATTAAATTAATTATTTTCCTCAAAATTCTACAAACAATACCTCATTATGACAACATGAAAGAAGTTTGTTTGAAATCTTTGCAAATATATTAAAAAGAAAAAAAAAAAAAGAAAAAAAAATCACATGTACATAAGTATTCACAGCCTTTGCTCAATATTTTGTTGAAGCACCTTTGGCACCAATTACAGCCTCAAGTCTTTTCGAGTATGATGCTACAAGCTTGGCACACCTACTGTATTTTTGGGCAGTTTCTCCCATTCTTCTTTGCAGGACCTCTCAAGCTCCATCAGGTTGGATGGGGAGCATCGGTGCACAGCCATTTTCAGATCTCTCCAGAGATGTTCAATCGGGTTCAAGTCTGGGCTCTGGCTGGGCCACTCAAGGACATTCGCAGAGTTGTCCCGGAGCCACTCCTTTGTTATCTTGGCTGTGTGCTTAGGGTCATTGTCCTGTTGGAAGATGAACCTTCGCCCCAGTCTGAGGTCCAGAGAGCTCTGGAGCAGGTTTTCATCAAGGATGTCTCTGTACATTGCTGCATTCATCTTTCCCTCGATCCTGACTAGTCTCCCAGTTCCTGCCGCTGAAAAACATCCCCACAGCATGATGCTGCCACCACCATGCTTCACTGTAGGGATGGTATTGGCCAGGTGATGAGCGGTGCCTGGTTTCCTCCAGACATGATGCTTGCCATTCAGGCCAAAGAGTTCAATCTTTGTTTCATCAGACCAGAGAATTTTGTTTCTCATGGTCTGAGAGTCCTTCAGGTGCCTTTTGGCAAACTCCAGGCGGGCTGTCATGTGCCTTTTACTGAGGAGTGACTTCCATCTGGCCACTCTACCATACAGGTCTGATTGGTGGAGTGCTGCAGAGATGGTTGTTCTTCTGGAAGGTTCTCCTCTCTCCACAGAGAAACGCTGGAGCTCTGTCAGAGTGACCATTGGGTTCTTGGTCACCTCCCTGACTAAGGCCCTTCTCCCCCGATCGCTCAGTTTGGCCAGGCGGCCAGCTCTAGGAAGAGTCCTGGTGGTTCCAAACTTCTTCCATTTACGGATGATGGAGGCCACTGTGTTCATTGGGACCTTCAATGCTGCAGAAATTTTTCTGTACCCTTCCCCAGATCTGTGCCTCGATACAATCCTGTCTCGGAGGTCTACAGACAATTCCTTGGACTTCATGGCTTGGTTTGTGCTCTGACATGCACTGTTAACTGTGGGACCTTATATAGACAGGTGTGTGCCTTTCCAAATCATGTCCAATCAACTGAATTTACCACAGGTGGACTCCAATCAAGTTGCAGAAACATCTCAAGGATGATCAGTGGAAACAGGATGCACCTGAGCTCAATTTTAAGTGTCATGGCAAAGGCTGTGAATACTTATATATATGTGATTTTTTTCGTTTTTTATTTTTAATAAATTTGCAAAGATTTCAAACAAACTTCTTTCACGTTGTCATTATGGGGTATTGTTTGTAGAATTTTGAGGAAAATAATGTATTTAATCCATTTTGGAATAAGGCTGTAACATAACAAAATGTGGAAAAAGTGAAGCGCTGTGAATACTTTCCAGATGCACTGTATATAGTGATCTGTAAATTTAGGATTATTAAGACACTGAAAAATGCACAAATCTCAATGCATTAGGCAACAAAATATGAAACTACTGGCATATATTTGAATAAATAGCACAAGCACCATTCAAGCGAAGAGATGACTCTTATCATTAAAGGATTCATTCACACAAAAATGAAAATTCTGTCATCATTTATTCACCCTTTTGTTCCAAATCGGAATTACTTTTATACATGGAACACATAGGAGACATTCTGAAGAATGCTGATGCATCCCTTCTCCATACAATGAAAGTGAATGGTGACCAGGTGTGGCGTTTACGTCTGGCAGTTTTCATATCTTAGCATGCAGACAAAACTGGGGACATATATGCCTTATTAAGATGCTCATTAAATATGATTATTTATAGAATAGACTTAAATCAGAACATGACATCGGTTCCGTCTATAGCAATGGTTTTTGGTAGCGGTAAGTCACTGATGAGCTCTGTTTTCATAGTAATGGTGACTTCTCTGATTGGAACCCGCTCCAGGATTGTGGGTAGTGCAGTTTTTTACCTGGTTTTTATTAAGTCCGTTTAATAGAGTCGGGCTTCAGAAATTGCATACAGCAAGTTTAAAAAGCATATTTGAAATAGTCTAAGCATTCATGTGGTGCGAGGGTGTTTGTATTGCTTTTTGTTTTGCGGTTATCTGTACATCTGTGCATCCTTATAGTATTTTTATACATATTTAGTGTGCTTTATTGTTGCTTTACATTGATATGCCAATGTGGTAGAGAAGAATGAAAGTCTTATGGGTTTGAAACAACGTGAGGGTGAGTAAATTATGACAATTATCATTTTTGGGTGAACTATTCCTTTAAGTGGAAATCCTTGGCAATACTCCTCACAAGAAATAATTTATCATCTATCCTTGTATTTAAGAATTGACCTCATCTCAAACAGACCCTCTGGCCCTTTAGTAAATTATGAAAAAGAGCTTCAGGGTTTCACTTAAGATTATTCCTCTGAATTTAATTTTTCCTTTGGCCTTTTAAAACACTTTGGGTGAAAAATTTGGTACTCCTGGATATCCTTTTGCAATAAAATATACAGTAGGACAGCTTTATTATTAAAATAAAATGAAAAAGAGGATGTGCAAAAACATGTTTATATCTTTACCCTGAGGTCATGTATGGTTCACACAGGTTAAAAAGAGAGATTTGGAGGCAATGCTCGCGTAGTAGCCATTAAAATGCTTTTTTGAGTACTGACCCAGTCCAAAACAATAGACGTGTTTTCTTTTAGGTACTGTAGCTCGCCTGGCAGAGAACATGTACCAAGCCAAGGTTATGGGTTCGATTCCCAGGGAGCACAAATGTGTTGATAAAATGCAAGGTACACTGTAAGGGGCTGTTCACAATGAACATCTTTTTCTGTCCGTCTGTGCCGTTTCTCAATTGTTTTCCTATGTAAACATGCACTAGACAGATGTGTCTCCTTTTATGATTTTTGTTGATTTGTGATAATTATGACAGTCAGGTAATTGATTTACATCTTTAACTTCTCTGTGTTTACACAAAATATTGTATGTTTTCTGATCATGTTTTTGGCAGCACTGTGAATATTTCACGTTCCTTTCAGAAACGCTCTTCTGTATTGATTGGCAATGACTGCGACTGGAGTTAATTGTTTTTAACATCCCTTGACACTTATTTGAACTCGAGAGCGAGGCCTGGACTGTGTCTGTGTGCTCCAAAATGTTTCATGATTTAACGCCTTTTTCAGCTCTTTTTAATCCATTCTGCCAAATGTTCAGACCTGAAAGAAAGTCTGCTTCATGAAGAAAGAAGGGGTTGCGTGTCTCTGTATGCTTCATTAACACAAGTCTACCTGAACCTGAGGTGGTAACACTTTATAATACTGTTCCTTCATTAATGGGTAACTACACAGAAACAAATGAGTAGCACAAAATTAACACTTTAGTTACTATTATAACAAGAAACTGAGATTAACTAATTAGTAAGAAATAGCAAACAGATAAATGCGGTAGTTCACTATTAGCTAATCAGTAACTACTATTTTTTCATACCTTTTGGAGAACTACTAAGTAACTATACTGTTTCATAATTAATGCGAAACTAATCAAGAAATAATTAAGAACAAATGACTAGAAGCTCACGTCGAGTCTCGTGCTGGAGTCTATATGTGCAGCAATTCAAATCTATTTACCTTCATTTCACTCAAAGGTTATATTATGTGTAATTGTGAATTAATTAACTGTTAATAAACAGGTCATTGCCCTGTTGATTATTAATATTTTTACATACTGTACATTTAATAAAAATAACACAGGCTAGGTCAGCAAGTGGTGTAATCACTGGAGGGTCAAGGATGGAATACTGAATCAAGAGGACTCATCACCCAACATTACCACAAATACCATATAAATTGTAGCCTACAGTGACTCATTTTCAGATTTATTTTATTTGTTTATTTTTTACTTCAGTGCATGGGGGCAAAGTCTTTATGATGTAAACAATTCCAGCACTGGAATGACTAAATGTAAATTATTATATTTTATTTAGTGACAAAAATAAAGTATACCTTTACAGAAGCAGGACAGTGTCCCTCTTGTGCTCTTTAACCAGAAATGAACTTAAAGAAATAACCCCTCTAACTTACTACATCGTCTGGTAGAATATCTGTACTAGCAAACATACCTCACAGATATACTGTATGGTTCTTCTGGATATCTCTTTTAACCATTATGAGTACATTGTGTCTGTATGTTTTGAGGTTAGGCTTCTATTAATAACTAATTTGAAAATCATGGTAATCCCCTAGTAATGACTGAAGTGTTTCCACATCCTTCTAAAGGAATTATTGACCATTTGGAACAGTATTCTAAAGTGAAGATCATGGTAAACCCCTAGTAATGACTAAAGTGTTACCACATCCTTCTAATGGAGTTATTGACCATTTGGAGCAGTATTCTAAAGTGAAGATCATGGTAACCCCCTAGTAATGACTAAAGTGTTGCTACAACCTTCTAAAGTAGTTATTGACCATTTGGAGCAGTATTCTAAAGTGAAGATCATGGTAACCCCCTAGTAATGACTAAAGTGTTGCTACAACCTTCTAAAGTAGTTATTGACCATTTGGAACAGTATTCCAAAAGTGAAGATCATGGTAACCCCCTAGTAATGACTAAAGTGTTGCTACAACCTTCTAAAGTAGTTATTGACCATTTGGAACAGTATTCCAAAGAGAAGATCGTGGTAACCCCCTAGTAATGACTAAAGTGTTGCTACAACCTTCTAAAGTAGTTATTGACCATTTGGAACAGTATTCCAAAAGTGAAGATCATGGTAACCCCCTAGTAATGACTAAAGTGTTGCTACAACCTTCAAAGTAGTTATTGACCATTTGGAACAGTATTCCAAAAGTGAAGATCGTGGTAACCCCCTAGTAATGACTAAAGTGTTGCTACATCCTTCTAATGGAGTTATTGACCATTTGGAACAGTATTCTAAAGTGAAGATCATGGTAACCCCCTAGTAATGACTAAAGTGTTGCTACAACCTTCTAAAGTAGTTATTGACCATTTGGAACAGTATTCCAAAAGTGAAGATCGTGGTAACCCCCTAGTAATGATTAAAGTGTTACCACATCCTTCTAATGGAGTTATTGACCATTTGGAATAGTATTCTAAAGTTAAGATCATGGTAACCCCCTAGTAATGACTAAAGTGTTGCTACAACCTTCTAAAGTAGTTATTGACCATTTGGAGCAGTATTCTAAAGTGAAGATCATGGTAACCCCCTAGTAATGACTAAAGTGTTGCTACAACCTTCTAAAGTAGTTATTGACCATTTGGAACAGTATTCCAAAAGTGAAGATCATGGTAACCCCCTAGTAATGACTAAAGTGTTGCTACAACCTTCTAAAGTAGTTATTGACCATTTGGAACAGTATTCCAAAGAGAAGATCGTGGTAACCCCCTAGTAATGACTAAAGTGTTGCTACAACCTTCAAAGTAGTTATTGACCATTTGGAACAGTATTCCAAAAGTGAAGATCATGGTAACCCCCTAGTAATGACTAAAGTGTTGCTACAGCCTTCAAAGTAGTTATTGACCATTTGGAACAGTATTCCAAAAGTGAAGATCGTGGTAACCCCCTAGTAATGATTAAAGTGTTACCACATCCTTCTAATGGAGTTATTGACCATTTGGAACAGTATTCTAAAGTGAAGATCATGGTAACCGACTAGTAATGACTAAAGTGTTGCTACAACCTTCTAAAGTAGTTATTGACCATTTGGAACAGTATTCCAAAAGTGAAGATCATGGTAACCCCCTAGTAATGACTAAAGTGTTGCTACAACCTTCTAAAGTAGTTATTGACCATTTGGAACAGTATTTCAAAGAGAAGATCATGGTAACCCCCTAGTAATGACTAAACTGTTACTACATCCTTCTAAAGGAGTTATTGACCATTTGGAGCATTATTCTAAAGTGAAGATCATGGTAACACCCAAGTAATGACTAAAGTGTTACCACATCCTTCTAAAGGAATTATTGACCATTTGGAACAGTATTCCAAAGTGAAGATCATGGTAACCCCCTAGTAATGACTAAAGTGTTACTACAACCTTCTAAATGAGTTATTGACCATTTGGAACAGTATTCCAAAGTGAAAATCATGGTAATTCCTTAGTAATGACTGAAGTGTTACCACATCCTTCTAAAGGAGTTATTGACCATTTGGAGCAGTATTCTAAAGTGAAGATCATGGTAACCCCCTAGTAATTACTAAAGAGTTACTACATCCTTCTAAAGGAGTTATTGACCATTTGGAGCATTATTCTAAAGTGGAGATCATGGTAACCTCCTAATAATGACTAAAGAGTTACTACATCCTTCTAAAGGAGTTATTGACCGTTTGGAGCAGTATTCTAAAGTGAAGATCATGGTAACTCCCTAGTAATGACAAAGGTGTTATTACAAACTTCTAAACTAGTTATTGACCATTTGGAACAGTATTCCAAAAGTGAAGATCATGGTAACCCCTTAGTAATGACTAAAGCGTTGCTACAACCTTCTAAAGTAGTTATTGACCATTTGGAACAGTATTCCAAAGAGAAGATCGTGGTAACCCCCTAGTAATGACTAAAGTGTTACCACATCCTTCTAAAGGAGTCATTGACCATTTGGAGCAGTATTCTAAAGTGAAGATCATGGTAACCCCCAAGTAATGACTAAAGTGTTGCAACAACCTTCTAAAGTAGTTATTGACCATTTGGAGCAGTATTCCAAAGTGAAGAACATGGTAACCCCCTAGTAATGACTAAAGTGTTACTACATCCTTCTCAATGAGTCATTGAGTATTTGGAACAGTATTCCAAAGTGGATATCATGGTAACCCCCTAGTAATGACTAAACTGTTACTACATCATTCTAAAGGATTTATTGACCATTTGGAACAGTACTCCAAAGTGAAGATCATGGTTACACCCTAGTAATGACTAAAGTGTTACTACAACCTTTTGAAAGAATGACTAATGATCTTGAATAGTATTCTAAAGTGAAAACGCATTATAAACCATTAAAAGTAACTGAGGTGTTACTTGTCAGATAATATTGAATACTCAAGTATTTGGTTCTACAATTTATTTAGTCATATACATAAATCAGTTACATAAACATGTAAACAAATTCAAAATGTCTTTCCATGACATTAAATGTGCTGAACATAAAATTAATAATAAACACTACTGCTTTTTAATATCTTTTGTCAAACCTATAGCAGGATATTATGCTTTAAAGTTTCTTACAGTTGCAGCCTACTACGCAGACTGTGTGCGTGAATGATTACTGGAGGCCTTCTACAAGTTCAATATGCAGCGAATAGTGTTATCTTTAACTACACAGTTGGCTTTCAATGCATTACCTTTCAATGCAAATTAAAAAAGCAAGATGAATGGAAAAATAAAGTGTCAACAGAAAGTGTGCTGATCTCCTAAAGTCACCGGACAATGACACTTCTCCGAGGCTGATTGCACCTGTCTGTGTCCTTCCACTAAAATGCTTCTAGAATATATTTTTCCTGTCTTCTTTGCCTGTTTTTGATCTGAACATGTCTTAACTGCATGTATGTGTTATCACAGCGCACGTTCGGGCAAAGCGGCGTGAGCTCGGATCAACACAGAAGAACCGCGTTCTGACTTTTCCTCGCTTCAGCCCCGCCCACTTCCTTAGTTCCAGCATCCAGTATCGCGAATGCTGATTGGATTAGAGGCTTGATGGACTTGTAGTTTTACGATTTTGATTATTCTATTCATCTATAATTTATAAAACTGCTAAATATAGAAAATGACTGGAATATACCTACTCTATGATAAACATATTCAAACATATACTTTGACTCAAAAATTAATTGAAAAATGCTGTATTTGTCATCAAAAAAATGTTTCAAACCTTTAAACTAGATTTTTAAAAGATGTTTCTATACAACATCTCTGACATCCTTATTTGTCATTGACCCATATTCAGATACCAGCCAGTTTTTATGTTACATTCATAAGTTGATACTTTCAAAAGAAAGAGATGCAACACTCACTCTTTAAGCAAAGTCAGAGCTCCAACTTTATTTGTCAAAAATACATGACGTTTCAGCCACCCTCAGGACCTTCATCAGATAACATTCATAAGTTGATCCAGTTCTGTCCTGAAGAAAACAGAGGCTCAATCATGCTTCTCTGAAGAGGCATTTTCATTTTGGCAATAAAAATATTCAGTAATTCACATTTTAGGTATTGTATTTTAAGGAGTTAATGTGGCGATGAATAATTATTTAGTAGTTATTTTAATGTAGCCATAGTTAGTTATTAGTGCTCAATAAGGCAAATCAAATTCAGTAATTATTTATTAGCTAATAGTAAACTACCACAGTCATCAGTTTGTAATTACTTACTGATTAGTTAATTATGTTTCCATATTAGTTAATAGTAGTGACTTAAGTGTTAAAGAAGTACTACTCATTTGTCCTGCATTAATCCTGCAGAGTTACCTATTAATGAAGGAACAGTATTTTAATGTGTTACCCCTGAGGTGTGCTCAGTCCTGCTGGGAGGAAATCGAGACTCCCTCAGGTTATTAATGCTGATCTTATATTCTTAATTGACCCAATGGGAGGACAGAACATGTTCTCTGCTGGAACAATCAGAGAGTTGAGCAACAGGATGATGAATCGCTCTGAATCACAGATACACATCTCTCAGGATTTGATGAGCTCTTTTGGCAGTGTATTTTTGAAATCATATCATTGTGGGTAGGGTGTGTGGCTTTTCCTGTTGTGAGCGTTAATTGTTTTGGGAGAGAACTTGCAGTCACTGATGTGTTTCCTGTGATTCAGCTGTTTATGTTTGGATGGTCATTTTTTATCTTGTGATCATTTAGAGATTAAAACTCTGAGATTTTGAGGCTATATCAATAGACTGTGAGAGATTTATGGTTTGGGTGTTTAGGTATTCACAACATGTTCATGGACTTTTTTTTAATTAAAATGTTAGGTTAATATATATGGCTGTTTCAATTTTTCAGCTTTTAGCACTGTGGACTCGTTAAAACACTTGTCACATGCTCATTAGTTCCTTTAATTTGTACAATGTCCATCAGTGTGTGTTCATGCATCACAGGAGATTTATATCATATGTTGGAAAAAATTATAGAAATCCTTTTTACATTATAAATATAGAAATGGTTTCTGTTTATTTCACACTTGTTTAGATGATCAGAGTTTTAAACATGTAATAATTTGTATTTTTATCATGTATTTTCATAGTTTAATTTTGAAAGTCTGGGTCTGGGACAAGACTAAAACAGTCAAATCTATATATACAAGAAATTTGAAAAGTAGCAAAAATAAATGATGAAGGCCTGGTCAGAAGTTTCCATGTCAGTTTTAATATGGCCAAAATATTAAAATGGAAGAAATACACCAAAATGAGTTGGTTTTAGAATAAAAATCAACCCCTGAGACACGGATTTGCTCAAAGCTGAAGAAACACCTGTATAAGAGAAAGTGTGTATTTTAGGTGCTGTGACTGGTCACAATCTCATTTAAGATTTTCTCACCATTTTTAATTACCTTTTTCCCTTCACTAGCTCATTTTAAATAGTCCTACAGTGACAAATGCATTTTTAACTGTCTTTACTGTCACATGCATAATATTTATAAAACAATTATCAAAATGCTGTTTAAAATAGTTTTATATAGTATAGCATGTCACACTGTATGACTTACAGTATTTCAACTTCTGTATGCATTTACATTCTTTTATTTGGCAGATGTTTTTATCCAAAGCAACTTAAGTTCTTATATACAAGAGATGCACTTTTATAAGTTGAATTTCCTGAGAATCAGGTTGGAATCAAACCCATGACCCTGATATTGCTATCACTATTCCCTTGAGCAACACGAGGATAAACTATTAAACAGAGTGTTAGATTCAAATCTTCAATCATGAAATATGTATTCATTTAATGCAATTCAGTTGAGAATGCGTTCATTAGTTAATAATCTATTCACTGTGCATCAGAAAGACATGCTTGAGAAGTCTTATTCTTTAAGCTCTATCTCTATAAATGATTTAAATGTGATGCATTATCTTCTCCACAGATAAAGCCATCTACAGGTTGTTTGCATGCAGACACACATTGTTGTGAAGGAGATAGCAATAGCTCATCTGTGCTGTGCAGTTCATCACTCCTGTGGGTCTATTCGTATGAGGAATGCACAGTTCCATCTCAGAAACAAACTTCGAATGGAGCAATATCCTGCTGGCTAATTATCAAGCCTTAGATCTTAATAGAGCTTTGTCAAAGTAAGAGCAAAATCAATCACACTTTTTGCCTGAGAGCATTCTCTTTCAAAGGAACAATTTGTCTGGCAATTCACATCAGTCGCTATCTCCCAACCATGTGTAAATTGAAAGCAGAGTGTGCGAGAGTGGATGGATGTGACTGTCCGACAGGAGAACATCATCCGAGGGTGAGCCCGAGTCGGGCTGATGGCCCGTTTCCTGCCCAGCAGTGTCTCACTATTGTCCAACAGCACATAAAGCTCTGCTTTTCTTCTTTCTATCATCGTGTACACTCATCACTGCGGCTGTAATGCTCAGGATCGTCTGTTAATGCTGTTTCCTCAGACGTGCTGATGTGAGAGGAGGTTCCCACTCAAATACATGTGAATGAATGTGTTTGTGATTTGCTCAGGGCCCCAGATGCGCTCATCCCACACCCACACACACACACTCACACACAACACACACACACACGGACACACACACCCACACACACACACTTACACATGTTGGTGCAGCTATCATTTAGAGGACACTCCATAGACATAATGATTTTTATACTGTACAAACTATAGATTCTATCCCCTAACCCTAACCCTACCCCTAAACCACACACACACACACACACACACACACACACACACTCACACTCTCTCACACACACACACACACACACACACACACACACACACATGTTGGTGCAGCTATCATTATGAGGACTCTCCATAGACATAATGATTTTTATACTGTATGAACTATAGATTCTATCCCCTAACCCTAACCCTACCCCTAAACTTAACCCTCACAAAAAACTTTCTGCATTTTTACATTTTCAATAAAACATTGTTTAGTATGTTTAAGTGATTTGAATTATGGGGACACTAGAAATGTCCTCAAACCACATTTATAGCATAATACCCTTGTAATTACCAGTTTATAACCTAAAAAAAGTTCTCGTAAACCACATAAACCTGCCCACACACACACACACACACACACACACACACACACACACACACACTCACACACACACACACACACACACTCACACACACATACACACAGTCACACACACACTCACACACACACACACACACACACTCACACACACACACACACACACATGCACACTCACACACACACACACACACACACACAAACACACTCACACACACACACACTCACACACACACAGTCACACACACACTCACACACACACACACACACACTCACACACACACACATAAACGCACTCAAACACACACACACACACACAGTCTCACACACACTCACACACACACACACATAAACACACTCAAACACACACAGTCACACACACACACGCACACTAACACACAAACACACACAGACACACACACACTCACACACACACACTCACACACACACACACTCACACACACACACACACACTTACAGAAACACACACACAAACACACACTCACACACACACACACACACACATAAACTCACACACACAAACACACACACACCTTTTGTTTCCCTGTTCTCCACAGATAGTTACTGTAATGTGTCCCTGAAGATGTGAACACCTTGTCATTTTATGGCAGACGCAGTATTGTTTAAGCTCATACTTACTGTAGCTTAGTCACGTCTATTCATCAGTCTGTCCAGGCTTCAAAAGTTTCCAGTATTGCTGAATTTTGTCATGATTGCTGAACTAAACAAAAGACCTTCTCTTCTACCTTCTGGAAACCACCATGACTGTGTGTGACAACTGAAGGCTGCTGCCGCAATGATTCAACAGACTGTAATATCACAAGCCCTTTTGACATTTAAAGGTACAGTTCATCCAAAAATGAAAATTCTGTCATCATTTACTCACCCTCATGCCATCCCAGATGTGTGTGAATTTCTTTCTTCTGCAGAACACAAATGAAGATTTTTAGAAGAATATTTCAGCTCTGTAGGTTCATACAATGCAAGTGAATGGTGACCAGAACTTTGAATCTCCAAAAAGCACATAAAGGCAGCATAAAGGTAATCCATAAGACTCCAGTGGTTTAATCCATGTCTTCAGAAGTGATATGATAGGTGTGGGTGAGAAACAGATCAATATTTAAGTCAGTTTTTTTGTTATAAATCTCCAACTTTGACCAGCCCCAACCAGTAAGTGGCGATATGCACAAAGAATGTGAATAGTCAAAAAACAAAGGAAAAAGAATGTGGAAGTGAAAGTTAAAGAGGAGATTTATAGTGAAAAAGGACTTAAATATTGATCTGTTTCTCACCCACACCTATCATATCACTTCTGAAGATATGAGTCATATGAATTACTTTTATGCTGCATTTATGTGCTTTTTGGAGCTTCAAAGTTCTGGTAACCATTTACTAGCATTGTATGGACCTACAGAGCTGAAATATTCTGCTAATCTTCATTTGTGTTCTGCAGAAGAAAGAAAGTCATACACATCTGGGATGGCATGAGGGTGAGTAAATGATGAGAGAATTTTTCATTTTTGGGTGAACTATCCCTTTAAGATCCTCTTACATATTTCCAGACATGCCGCCTCTAATGTCCTTCTTCCACGGTCAATGTGTTCCTCTATACATTAGCAGTGATATAAAACACAGACAGCAGTGAGGTCAGTGCCTGAGAGGGTTCATAAGTCACAATGCACTGATTGACTACAGATGCTGTGAAATGTGTTACAGACCAATGATGGCTTTGTAAATTGATTGTGTGGAATGAGAGTGCTCTGTGAGAGCATCATGATCCCCTCTTGAGTCGGGCGGCAGGTGTTGTGCCGGGACTCGTGGTAATTGTCTTCTCCATGTGTGGTCAGAAGAGCTGCTGAAGCTCATTGGGGTAGAATGACCTGCTGTCAGAGCAGGTTCATTCTTGCATACAACTCTTATTTTGGCACCATAATACTGTACATGTTAGTCATTTTGCAGATGACAGTGGAATTCTTCTCAAATACATAATGTTTTCTCTATGTAAAAAAAAAAAAAAAAGTACCATATGCATCAAATGGTTTCTCATATTTGTAAATGGACCTGTTTCAGGTGACGTCATACTATGACCGCAGGTCTGTGTAAACCTTAAGGCTGATTTATACTTCTGCGATGAACCTACGGCATAGCCTGACGTGCACCTCTGCAAAATTATAATTGTGTGTCGACGCAGACCACAACAGCTGTGATTGGTCCATTTTAACCAGAGACCGCCTCCCAGGATGATATCAATGATGTCTGAGGTAGTGTCACATTTTATCCAAGAATATTTTAATATCTATGCATCACATCACATTGTTTTTGGACTCGTGAGCATTAAAGAAATGGTCTCAATCAGGAGCATCTGCTGTTTATTTATTCTGTTTGTGTTTCATGAAGTTACAAGCGAAACACAACAAGCTTTTTTCTCCAGGTCTTGATATTAATTTGATATGTGAATGAAATAATATGTTTTGTATGCTACGCATGAATTTTCCGATTGGCACGATGATTTGACTGTATATTTGACAGTATGTGTTCAGTAAATAAACATATTTCATAAGTTATGGAAACAGAACACTTCTAATTTACCAGCAAATGAAAAAGCACCTGGTAAGAGTTGGTTATATTGCCTGTACGCATTGTAAAGTCTTTAAAACGACACCCATGTTGTGTTATTCAGATGAGTAGTTATTCATTAATTTGACACTTTATTTTTCATCAAGGAACATCAAAAGTATGCCAAATATTTATGTGTTATTATTTAAGCGACTCAAGAGCAAGCATACAGTAATTTCCTCATTTATTTTCTGCCTGATATGCAGGCAACATGTATAATAATATGTACCTACACTGTAAAAAAAAAAAAAAAAATCCATAAAATTTACGGTAAATTACCGGTAGCTGTGGTTGCCAGATATTTACCGTAAAAATACGGTAACCCCGTTTCAAGCTTTACGGGATGCAATTTTGATCCTGTATATTTTACGGTGCATTACCATTTATATTATTAATGATAAACAATATATTAACCTCCTGAAACTGTAAAAATCAGCTTTTCACTTTATAATGTTTTATTAATTACTGTAATAATTACAGAGGAGCACATGATGACATGAAGTCCATCAGTAGTAGCTCTTCAAGAGTAATGATCAATAAACATGTGGAGACAGCGCTCAGTGTCACTCACACAAACACTAAACACCATCAGGGTAACACGTGAAATTAAAATAATGCACTAAACATGAACTAAACACAGAACACTCCAATGTACATAACTGATATTAAAAATAACTATTCACATAAAATATAATGAAATGTAATGGGTCACGCAGGGAATTCTGGGAACACAAGATTATTTTATTTTAAAAGAATTTACCGTAATTTCGACAATAATTTAGCGTAAAAAGTACATGTATTCTCTTGTTAAACATAATATAGAGCGGATTAAGGAGGACCAGTTACACTTGGTTTTTGCTAATTTATTCTGAAAATGTTTAGCCTAAAACTTTACAATTTTGTGTGTAAACTAATGTTAATCAATAAACAACACATCATAAGATGCTACTATAGACTAGAATGTAAACATATTAGTCATTTACGCAGCTAGCTGATATGAAAAATTCTGTATATTTTTAAAGGTGCAATATGTAACAATTTTCATGTAATATTCGTCTTTTCTTTGGCAATGTGTGAACGGCTTGTAACACAACCTAGCCCTTCCCGGACTTCCTATGTTGCCTATTAAAGCCTGTAGACTGATTTTCATGCGAAGGGAGCGGGTCGCTTTTACCGGGAAAATCCAAAGTGTGTGACGTTTATGTGCACTCCCGAGAGTCTCAGTGCTTCTCTTTCACTATTCAACAGCGACAACAAACTGCAACACTAGGTAACATTATCTTAGAGATGAAATCCAGCAAACGTCCGGCTCCCAGCACAACACCGACTCCTACACAAACTCAGAGTAAACCAAAAAAACATTTATCTACTGAATCCTGTCTGGCTAAGCGGGAACATGATCGTGGTTGAGTGAAAACTAGAGTGAACATCGGCAGGACATTTGATTCCTGGAGGGACCTTCGTTCAGTTTTGGGGATCAAAACTGACCCTGAATTGGCGTTCTTCTTATTGGACAGGTAAACTTCCATAACTGCAAAGCATGTGAAATATAGTGCCATAAGGATTGATCTGTGTCATTTTAGCTAAACTACAATAACACATGAAATGAATGCTAGACAATGTTCAAGATAATGCAGAAAGCTCCGTTCATTAGTGTAACGTAACTTGGTTATACAGAAAATATATATATTCTGTTATTATAAAACAATAGCGCATCGATATATCAAAATGACAGTTGTGATCATATCAATACTGAATTGTGTCAACATATTTATAATGTACAGTCTATTTTATAAACAGTTACTGTCATCATCCACCAAATTTAGCTAACAGCTATTGATAAAGCTGACTAGCTAGCTAACGCTGACATAGGCTATCGTATAAATGCAGTCAATGTATCATGCAAAGAAAAGTGATTACTTCAAACTACAGTCTCTCATAGTCAGACCTATATCCACACTTTATATGAGCCCTGTTCCAGCACTGGAGAGTCAAATATAATATACAGTCTCAAAGTTTGTAGAAAAACAATCATAACTGTGTAATTTTAATTATGCTATCTCATCTGTCAGCATGATGTCGTTGAATCACGTTCAGTCTCTTTGTACGTTACGTCATTGTTTTGGTCGATGCTCGCTCGAATCCCTATGGAGTGTGTGCGCGAGCACGAGCAACAGGCTGCAGTTCACTTAACGGCCACAGGTGTCACTAATAACAAGTGTTTCTGAATCTTACATACTGCACCTTTAAAATAACTAAATTAATTTTTAAATGAACTACACTCCAAAGACAAGTTTTTTAAATGCATGACAACAGGAGTAAAACACAAAAGTAGTTCAACTTCAGGTGTGCTCACCTCAGTTGCTGTCTGTGTATTTTTCATGACATCAAGCCCTGTTCTCCCCCACTAGTATTTTATGAAATACTGAAAAGTATCACTAAAAATAGCTCAGTTTATTAACAATGGAGTATTTCACCCAATATCTGTGTGTCATGCATTTGTGTGCCTATTAGCTTAGCAACATGCTAATATCAAACTGTATTGGAATCAGTTGTAAGTGTAGATGAGTCTCTTGTGCACTTAAGAGAGTTGCTGACTATGTAGCGTATTATGAGTTGCTTGGATGATGCCTTAGATGGTAGCTCCCTATATAGGCAGTAGCCATCGAGTCAGCTGACAGGTTTTGGAACAGAGCTCTACTGTACTCCATGTGTGAGTCCAGGGTTACGTGGAAAGTCCTGTCTATTGGTTGGTAGATGCAGTGTTTAATCAGAAGCTCCATAATGAGCAGTGAGGCCACAGATCATGTAATGAACGGCACACTAATTGAGCTCTGGCATCCTCTCTCCTCATCTGACACTCTTTATGATGAGCGGGTGGAGCCGGCAGGAGCCAGACACCCACCACTTCACAGCACACCGCAACACAAATAACACTGCGCTGATGAGAATAAGCAATTCAAGATGTGTGCTTTTAAAGGGAGAGGGACTGTTCTGCTCTGTTGTTGTTCTTGTTGTTGTTGTCGCATCCTGTTGTCGGTCATTGCATGCATGTAACGGTAGACAGCTGGTAGGTAGCTATGCGGTGTGTAAACCAAACTCCTCTGGCCTCAAGAGGTGCACTAGCGACTGACTCTAGCCTTTAGCCTCCTTGTTATCACACCCACCTCCCATGCCGGAGACGCCAGTTCGAATCCCGCTCAGAGCGAGTCGAGCAGGACCAGTTACATGCACACAGGGCCACACGCATGTGCTACATCAGTAAACAGAGCTGTGTTATTAACAGTGACCTTATGTGTTAGTCAGCAGTAAATAAACGTTATCTCCCAAAACTAATATATGGGAAATATAAATGATGAACTGAGTAATTTCTGCTCCACTAGCATCACCAAATGGATTACCTTTATGTTACATGTATGTTCTTTTTGGAGCTTGGAAGTTGTGACGAGGAGGAGGGCGTGGCCGGGCCGAGAGGACGCATGCCCAGCGCTGAATCATCCTAATCTGCCAGGAGGGGGATAAGGACGAGCCGGAGACACCAGCTGAAGAGAGAGAGAGAGAGAGACGCATGTGTCTGTGTGTGTGCATCTATGTTTCGTTGTACTGTTTAAATTTGAGTTTGAAATTAAAGTTCTGTTGACTGTTCACTCCGGTTCTCGCTTCCTCATTGGTAGGGAAGGCAGAGTCTACCACAGAAGTGTTGGACCCCATTGACTTAAATTAAATGGATAGAAACACCTCATATCGCCATCAAAATATCTTTGTTTGTGTTCTGCAAAAGAAAGTCATATGATGGCATAAAGGTGAGTGAATGATGGAAAAAAGTATAATTTTTGGGTGAAAATTCCTTTAATATTGAAAAGCAATAAATAAATACTCACATCAGATTATTTTCTATAAAGATGAATTAATAATTCTGATTCAAAGTAATGTCCAGCATCATCCAATCACTGTCAACCATGTTAAAATAAAATGATACATTATAAATTCTGAATCTATGTACTGATTATCATTGTCACATGTCTGTCAAACATGTTGAGTGATCCAAACATCATCTGCAGCCTGAAACTGAACTTTTGATCAGATTTTAGAGAGCTATAGGATGCTCCCTTGCTCCCTATTTAGTGAATGACTTAACCTCCAGTGTGCTGTCTGTCTGCACTGGTCTCAGAACAGTTTGAAATGCACCTTATTTTCATCCTAACTCCATATAAAGCCTCTGAATGACACATTTGTCAGCTTGTGCATGAATATATTTATTCTCAATGTGATAATGCACATTAAATATAGAAATGCATTTAATAATGTTAATGAATAGAACCGTATTGTACGGTGATAACAAAATTAAATATAACAACATTTATATTAAAATGAGGAGATTCTTTAATTATTCCTTGTCTCTGTCTTGCTGCCGTCCTCTTGTGGTCCTAGACATGAAGGTCAGCGAGTCTGTTGACCCACTTTCAGATCAGACACCAGCAGGACAGATCGGCCAATGACTGCAGGCCTTTCCACATTTGTGCACATGGAGAGGTCAAGGGTCAGCATGAACTATGATTCGCACCTGGGAGATTATCTAAGGTGTGATGGATTACAGAGATCTGAATTGCTTAAAGGAGTAGTTCATCCAAAATGAAAATGATTTACTCACCCTCATGACGTTCTAAATCTGAATGCTGTTATCGTTTCTCGCATGTCTTGTGACCAAACATTAACGTCAAACCTGACCTCTGAATAATGACTTTTAGTTTGTTCATCGCCTATTGTATGGTTTCAGAACACTTCAGCTACACTGCACAAGTCATATGGACTACTTTTGTGCTGCTCGACAGATGTGGTCACTATGAACTGTTATTGTTCAGAAAGGAGCTGCGTAAAGATTCTTCAGCAATTCGGCTTTTGTAGCACACAGAAAACATAACTGCATATGGGTATTGAACGACATGAGGGTGAGTAATAATGATAGAATTTTCATTATGGGATGAATTATTGCTTTACAGCAAATGTTGGGAAGCTATTGTGTTGATTTCAGAGGGAATATAGACTGAAAATTCCGTCCCCAAAACACACACCACAGGATGTGGAACAGAAGTGTCTTTGGGTTCGAGGCAAGTTGGGTTTTGAGTGTGGAAAAAATGTGCAAGGCGGTTATTTGATTATGTAAATGAGATGTGAGAAAGTCATTGGATGTGATTAGTGGAGTAACAGGCATTCATCTATTGACCCCCTTTTATCTGAGACTGCTGGAGAATAAAGCCACAAAACTGCCTCAATCCTGCATTTATACACAGAAACTGATGAGAAACTGAAGATGTTCTGCTGATATTGTGAGCAAGAAATCTTTACACCCCGCTGGATTTTTTTTTTTTGTTTGTTTGTTTTACAGGAAAAGAATGTAAATGCTACAATTATAAAAAATAAAAAATAAAAAAAATGCTATAATTAAAAAAATAAAAGACTGAACATGTAATTTAATATAGTAAAATATAGTAAAAAAATAAATAAAATTGTTTTAGTGGTAAGTATAAACTACGTTATAATTTTTGCACTGAAAAATCCTAATAAGTTGACTTTACTCATTTGAATTGAGTAAACTCATTCCCTCAATTGAACTGAGTAATGGCATCTCCAAAACTAGTATGATAATTTGATGTGCTTTTAGAATTAACTTAACTATTTAATGTCAGGTAACTAGATGCAAGTAGATTTAACTCAGATTTTCTTTATAAATATTGTGGTTTCTACTTAATCATTTTAGTTGAATTAACTCATACTTCAGTTCAATTTCGCAGCTCAAAAAAGAAGATTACAACCAATACTAGGTCAATCACTAAATGCACACATATACAGTACTTGTACGAAACATTATTTGCACATGCACAAGGAGAAATGAGGACAAGGGTCCAACTTGACCAAAGGGGACACAGATCACCACAATGGTGACATCACACCAAACAACTAATGGCAACAAACAACAGAAATAATACTACAAAAGAGCTAAAACCTCTATGAATTCTTAATAACAACTATTTAAATGCCTTTGACCAAGGAAACATAATTAAATAATGAAAGCACATTATGGGTATTCCCTATTGCTTCACTTTTGTACTCAATCATTTATGTTATTAACACTTGAACTCTTAAATCTATAGATTTTTTAAGATAAATGCTGTAAGTTCAAGGAACAAAGATATTTGAGTTATGTATTTCAGATATTTATTGTAATGTTCGATTAAAACAACTTGATTTTTCTAGTAATGACAACATTAGGGTTTACAGTGTGACGAAATATTGGTGAAAAATACTTTTTATAAGAAAAAGCATTGAATCACCTTATAATTTATGGGGAAATGGAAATTATGGAAATCCCTCACATTTGTATAATTTTAGTTTCTTGTTGTTATTAGTCATTTTACAGTACATTTTCGCATGAAGTATATTTACAGAAACCAAAAATTTTATTGTAGTATATTAAACCTGAATCATTTAACGGCATACACCACTACTGTAGTTAATGTACAATATACAATCACCAGCATGCCATCCATCAATGTCTGTAACAACACCACTGTGTTTTAATGTAGTTTTGTAGCATGAGTTCATGAACATGTGAGAGTGAATAAAGTTTATCTGTAATCTTGAGTTGTCTTTACAGAGAGATGTTCTGGCTTTTGCATTACATACTTCTGTTGTGTCGTTCATCCATTCAATCTCTTCTTGATCTCGCTTCTGTGTGAAATCTGAGATTTCCATCTTTACTGGATAATAACCTTCACTGCTTCTGATGTGCTGTGAATGCATGCAGGTGGAGGTATTTAAGCATGAAATACTGTTTCTTTGTGCTTTCTGGACATGAAACACTTTGACCCGAATCATATAACAAAGTCTGACTGCAGTCGATTATGGCAATGGAGGCGTGGTCAAGCGTTCGTCCGGAGAGAGAGAAAGTGGTTAGGGTGCACACACCTGAGCGCTATAATGTCTAATACCTGTTTCTGATTGCGGTAAGCACTGGAGAGAGCGATAAAAAGGGACCACGCTAGAGAAGAGGAGAGGGAGCTACCTTAGAGAAAAAGACTGTGTTTAATTCTGACCTGATCTGATAAGTGTTGTTCTGAAAAGCCCCTTTGAGTTTGTTTAATTAAAGTTCTAGCTTTGAGTTGAAATCCCAAGTTTCCCATTTCCTCCTTTCCCACCCTACGAACCTCTTACACTGATGCCGAACCCCGGGAGAATTGGAGGAAATACGCCGGCATGGAGCCCTCGCAGTTGGCGGAAGTCATTAAGTCCCTCGCCAGTATGCACCATGCGCAACATCAGGCCCTGATGGAGCTACGCTAGGACCTGGATCGCCGATTTCAGGAGGTGCTCCAAGCTCAAGCAGAGGACCGGCACGTGATCTGGAGTCTACTGCACCAGGAGAAAGCCCCGGTCGTGACCCCAGACCCAGCAGCCCCCATGTCTCTGGTCGCCCTCATGAAGATGGGGGTAGAAGATGATCCCAAGGCCTTCTTGGATCTGTTTGAGAGGGTGGCCAAGATCTGGGGCTGGCCGCATGCTCAGTGGGCGGCTAGACTCATCCCACTGTTGTCCGGGGAAGCTCAACTTGCGGCGCAACAACTACCAGCAGCAAGTCCCCTGGTGTATGACGATCTGAGGAAGACCATCCTGCAGCGGGTCGGTCGCAGCCCTGAGCAATAGCAACAACTCTTCTGGTCGATGAAGATGGATGGGCATGGCCAGAAGATACAACCCAGTTGTTAATACTGTGGAGACATGGGGAAATTGTATTCCAGACGGCTCATTATAATCTGATGGCCAGGAAAAGACACTGAACCGACTAATGGCCCGTTTCTATTGGCCGGGCATTCGCAGGGATGTTCGCAGGTGGTGTGCGGCATGCCGTGAATGTCAGCTGGTGAAACCACCAGCTACCCCAAGAGCGCCATTGCGCCCCCTTCCATTAATCGAGGTCACCTTCGAAAGAATTGGTATGGACCTCGTCAGGCCATTAGAGCAGACAGCATGCGAAAATCGCTTTGTATTGGTTCTGGTGGACTATGCAACGCGATATCCGGAAGTAGTGCCTCTGCGCAACATCTCAGCACGTAGTGTTGCGGAGGCACTCTTCAGAATAATCTCCCGAATGGTGATTCCGAAAGAAATCCTCACTGATCAAGGCACTACATTTATGTCATGAACACAACGCAAACTGTACGAATTATTGGGTATTAAATCGATACGCACCAGTGTTTACCATCCACAAACAGACGGGTTGGTAGAATGATTTAATAAAACCCAGAAAAATATGATTCGTAAGTTTGTGCACGAGGATGCTAGAAATTGGGATAAATGGCTCGAACTCCTGTTATTTGCAGTTTGAGAGATCCCACAAGCATCCACAGGGTTTTCCCCATTCAAGCTGCTGTAAGGGTGGCGGCCACGCGGTGTGCTCGACGTCATATGGGAAACTTGGTAGGAGGGGCCTTCAAACAATAAAAATGAAATTCAATACATTCTTGATCTTAGAGTAAAACTCCACACTTTGGGTCAACTAACACAGGAGAATTTACTCCAATCACAGGAATGTCAAAGCCGACTGTATAACAGGGGTACTCGGCTACGGGAATTTGCACCAGGAGATAAAGTGCTCCTATTACTCCCCACATCGATCTCCAAATTACTCGCCAAATGGCAAGGGCCCTTTGAGGTCACACGAGGAGTGGGAGATCTCGATTATGAGGTAAAACGAACAGATAGAGGTGACGCACATCAAATATACCATCTCAACCTCCTGAAATTACGATGACGTTGGCAACGGTAGTTCCGGAGAGGGCGGCGCTCGGACCTGAGGTAAACGTAAAAGCCAGGTCCTGTCATGTCGTACAAACCTCATCCAGCACCACATCGAGACTGCGCCCGGGGTAGTGGTATGTAGCCATCCCTACTGACTGCCCGAGCACAAAAAGAAATATATTTTGGGAAGAATTACATGCAATGCTCGATATGGGAGTAATAGAGGAATCCCACAGCGATTGGCCCAGCCCGGTTGTTCTAGTTCGTAAGAGCGACGGGTCTGTACGTTTCTGTGTGGATTATAGGAAAGTCAATGCGGTGTCTAAATTTGACACATACCCAATGCCTCATATTGATAAGTTGCTCAATCGGTTGGGCACTGCTCGCTTTTACTCGATGGATTTGACAAAGGGTTATTGGCAAATCCCCTTAACACCAATGTCCTGCAAAAAAAACGGCCTTCTCCACACCGTTTGGCTTACACCAATTTGTGACACTTCCGTTCAGTTTGTTTGGGGCCCTGGCTACGTTTCAGCGCCTTATGGACTGAGTCCTCAGACCACACTCTGCATATGCCGCTGCCTATCTGGATGACATCATTATTTACAGTAATGATTGGCAGTGGCACATGCAGTATCTGAGGGCTGTTCTGAGGTCACTGCGACGGGAAGGACTCACGGCAAACCCTAAGAAGTGTGCAGTTGGACGGGTGGAGGTACGGTATCTGGGGTTCCACTTTGGCCACAGGCTGGTGCGTCCCCAAATTGATAAAACTGTGATTGCGACCTGCTCGAGACCCAAGAACCAAAAGGAGGTGAGACAGTTTCTGGGGCTGGCTGGCTATTATAGGAGGTTTGTGCCTAATTATTCGGATGTCACCAGCCCGCTGACTGATCTCACTAGAAAGGGAGCTCCAGACCAGGTCCAGTGGACGGAGCAGTGTCAACAGGCGTTTACGCAGTTGAAAGCTGCACTTTTACATTCACCCGATTTCTCTCTCCCTTTCATTTTACAGACGAACGCTTCAGACAAGGGGCTGGGGGCGGTGCTCTCGCAGGTGATGGAGGGGGAGGAATGCCCGGTGCTGTATATGGTGCCCTCTTGTCTTCCAGATAACATTAATAAGGATAACATTAATAAGGATAAAACCATGTGAAAGTATCCTTGAATCATACATTCAAGATTAGTCCATTATGGTTTGATTCATTATTTGACAAACAAAAGATGTCTGTTTTTCAACCAATTTCTAGATCACAATGAAATTACAATATTAAAGATAACGTGTGTAATTTTTTGGATGTTAAAATACTTTCTATAACCCAACTTAATATGCAGAGTCAACTAAAAGTCATTTGTAGGTTCACTGTAAAATAATAAAAAAAAATAAAAATAAAAAAAATTAAATAAAATTGAATTTGAACAGTAAAAGAATATAAAATGCTACAGTAAAAAATGGTAATAACCTTACCATATCCACTACGATGAAAAATATTATATTTAAAAGACAATTTATGTAATTTTACAGTAAAATATTAAAAGAAAAAGTATGTTTTTTAGAAGTAAAATGTATAATTTACTTTATAGTTAACTGTAAAAATGTACAAATGCATATATAGTTAACAAAACGATACATGCACTTTTATGGTAAATAATTGTTAAAATTATAGTGAATAAAGAGGGCTTACCCAGAAGTCCCTGTGTGATTTTACTATATATATTATGTTGATGAATTTTGATGCTCGATAAAAGTTACGTACAGGGTGTTTAGAAAATCTGTTTAGTTCTGTTTAGTGTTGCTGAAACACAGACGTGACACCTTTCACCTTTAATGTGATTTACTAATCAACAGATCTGTGTGAAGTTCGAAATCACAATGTGAAGGAAAACAGAGAAAAGGTCTGAGCACATTTTCTTGTGTCAGCTGATGATGCCCCGCTGGATCCTGCATGTGAATGACGAGTCATATTAATGTCTCACTGATGGCATTTTTTATTTAATCAGAAAGCATTCAGCTCTCTCAGAGCTCTATTATTGAAATACATTTTATATTACCTCACCACTGAACTCAACAATATCCTGGCAGTTTTCATTTGTCTTTCCAAAGGTCACCTATTGTTTTTTTTGTTTTTTTTTTTCGTTTTTTTTTTCAGACATATCTCAATATCTCCAAGCACTGATAGGAAACTAATAAAGGAAAGTTGCAATATGAAATTAAGACATCATCAATGCACTGTTGGCGATATTGTGTACAATTCCAGCTCACCAAGCCTATAACCATATGTGAGTAAAGCAGCAGCAAATCTTATCAATCACATGTGTCACATTCTCTAATCTCATAATGATAAATGCAACACCCAAGTTCATGCATCCATCTACCCATCCTCCAACATGACCATTTCATTTCTAGAGAGAAATATGATTTAATATCACTGATGTAGCCAAAGGCCGCTGTGGGAGACAGTTGACCTGTGATCTCGTGCTCCTCATGACTCTTCATTGTTCAATATAACATGTGCATGGACAGCGTTTGACAAAGGGAGTGAAGCTTTGATAGCACACATGAACAATGTGATGTTACAGAGCTACAGGAAACACCAGCTGACATCCTCAATTTAGAGCTAAGTGTGTTTGGAAATAACTCCTTAACAGTCCCTGTAGTGTTCAATGCTTTATTCACTATATGACTATAAATTCAGTAAGAGGGAAGCGAATCTATACATAATTCAATGATTCCAGTTCTGATTCCGAATGACAGTTTCATTACATTTATTTATTGTATTTTTTTTAGGGAGAAATATTTGGAAATACACTGAGTACACTGTTAGCCCTTTTCCATGACATGGTTCTGGGGCAGGTTCCTGTGCTGGTGTGAACTCTCGAACTGTTCCGCGCGTTTCCACCACAAAAAAAAAGGCCCCAAAAGCTTGCTGATCTCTGCGCAGTAACCGATTATGTCAGGGCGGACGCCGAAATAACGTTTAGTTCTTCTGGAAGGCCAGAACATTAGCATGTAGACAGGCGTATGGCCGGAAACAATAATATTGTCATGATTTGGAGACTAGTGGTTGATGTTGCATATAGAAGCTCAGATGAAGGGCGCTCTTAAGTCTTCACAACATATTTATGAAGCATATAATGTATTAAAAAGTGCTGGTTATAAAATGTAAATAACTATCGCAGTCGAGCTTTGAACCAAATGTAAATAGTAACCTCAGTTCTCTGTAGAGTAACGGCAGTCCTGCCCACACAGGAAACAGATTATTAGGAAATCATCAAAATTTGACAGTGACAAATGACACACACACAGACGATACATGTACAAGAGGGATTACACCTATTTCACTTACAGGAATGTGATATTTTACCCTGGGATAATGGCATTTCAGCATGCAATCTACGTCACATTGTACAGTATGTGTCCATGATTCTTCATCGCGATATACTGTAACTAGTTATCCATGAGCAAACAATGTCACACAGGATTTTAAACACATTTTTTTTTGGTTTTTTTGTCATTAACAATTTTTATTGATTCCACACTCAAATCAACACAAACAGCACATGAAAACATGGAATCAACTTTCAACAAATATTCCCCCCTCCCTCTCCTCCACCCAACACACATCCCAGTGGCCAGACACCGAATAAAAACAGACATACATACAAGCAGACAGTCCAGAGAAAATATTCAGACATAAAAAATTTTTTTAAAAATAAATAAAAAACCAACAACAAAAAAGAAAAAGGGTTCCACACATCAATTAATTACATACACACCATTTATACTGTCCCTCTCCACTGTTCCTCCCTGGCAATCCTCCAAGAAGGCCACATAAGTGCCCCACTTCTTCTCATTGGCACCCAAGCTGCCCAGCCATCTATGCGACATCTTTTCAAAGGCCGCCACTCTGCCCAATTCGGTGCACCACTCATGAAATGAGGGCACACCAGCCGACTTCCATCCCCCAAGGATCACTTTCCTGCCGATCATCACACTGGTAAGGACCCAGTTTTTAATGTGTGTATTCCCTAAGTTAACCCCTGCCCCATCACCCAAAATACAAAGTCTGGGGCAGAATGAAATCTGAGTGCTCAGGATATCACAGACATAACTCTGAACCCTCAACCAAAACTCTTGAATCTTAATACAGTACCAAAAACGTGGGCTATGTCCCCATCCTCTGATTGGCATCGCCAACAGGTGGGTGTATCTTTAAGACCAAGCCTATGCAATCTAGAGGGAGTCCAATAAAAATGATGCAGAATCTTAAATTGAATGAGGTGCATCCTTGCATCCCTAGACATAGACTTGATATTTTTAAAAATCAAAACCCCATCCCCTAGACTCTGAATTAGCCAGAAATAGTACGCTGAAGCCTCGTGACCCTTTCCAAAAGCCTCTAGTACCATCTCAAGAGTGTCTCCAGCATTAGGGGGCTGTGTACTATGCCCGAAGATGGCACAAAGTAGATGGCGCAGCTGTAAGTACCTGAAGAATTGAGATCTGGGAATCCCAAACCGCTGTGTAATATTTTCAAAGGATCTCAATGCTCCATTTTCATACAGGTCACCCAGCGTAGCAACTCCCTTCTCAGTCCATTCTGTCCAGCAAAAAGGGGACTTGTTAATACACAATTTAGTGTTTAACCAGATACTTGCGGCAACGTTCAGGTAAATGTCCGAATTGAGCACGCGGGAAACTTTTGTCCACACTAACTGCATGTGTGAGATAACGGGATGTGTCTTTACTTCTCCGGGCAGCTTGGTAGAAAGACATTGCAATGGCAAGATAGGGGCAAGGACCTCCTGTTCGATAAAGAGCCAGGGATGGGGCTCTCTCAGGTGGAAGTGACCAATGTGCCAAATGTCTGAGACCAAAAGCATAATAGTAAAACAATATTTTGGGGAGACCTAACCCACCTTTGTCAATTAGCCTGTGTAACTTGTTAGAACGCATTCGAGGATGTTTACCATTCCAGATAAAAGATTTAGCAATACTGTCAAATTGTTTAAAATAAAAGAGGGGAACTTCAATGGGGAGAGACTGTAATAGGTAGTTAAATTTTGGAATACAATTCATTTTTATAACATTAACCTTCCCAATTATAGATAATTGTAATGAAGCCAACCTTTCCACATCACTCGAAAACTTTTTTATTAAAGGGTCAAAATTAACTCTGACTAAGTCACATAAATTTGCTGGGAATAAAGTACCCAAATACTTAATGCCATGTTTGGGCCACTGGAAGGCACCCGGCTGAAAAGCTGTTACCGGGCAGGAAGCTGTCAGAGCCAAAGCTTCGGATTTAGACCAATTAACTCGGCAAAGCCGTCTGGCCCGGGAGCCTTGCCTGTAGGTAAGGACTTAATTACCTCGTCAAGCTCCTCCAAGTTTATCTCAGAATCAAGAGAATTTTTTTGCTCAGTCATTAATTTAAGGAATACTAATGGTTCCACAAAGTTTCTAATGTCTTCATCAGTAGACGAAGATGTGGAACTATAAAAATCAAAATAGAATTCTTTAAAAGCATTATTAATATCAGTGGCTGAGGTAAAAATTTCACCACCAGCAGATTTCACTGAGGGAATGATAGAAAAAGACTCTCTCTGCTTTATATACCTAGCCAAAAGTTTTCCTGCTTTGTCCCCCGACTCAAAGTATGACTGTCTTGCCCTGAATAACCAAAAACTCCACTTTCCGCGACAAAATAGTATTATATCTATATTTCAATCGGGTCAATTCTCTGAGGCCATCAGCTGACATACGGTGCTTCAGATCTGTCTCTGCATTTTTAATATTTCCTTCCAACTCCACGAGTTCTCGTGCTTTGGATTTTTTGGTGAATGAGACATATACTGTATGATCCGACCCCTAAAAACCACCTTAAGTGCCTCCCAAGCCACGTCCACAGAGGATACTGAGGACCAGTTGGTCTCCATATAAACATTGATTTCAGCCTTTAACATTTGTTGGAAATCAGGATTTTGCAAAAGGGATACATTAAAGTGCCAACTATATGATTTATTTTTCTCTGTGTGTGGCAACATCTCTAAACACACCAGAGCATGATCTGAGACTAAGATGTTTCCAATTGAGCAATCAACAACAGATGAAATAAGACACTTAGATATATATATATAAAAAATCTGTTCTAGAATAAATCTTATGGACTGATGAAAAAATTGTATAGTCCCTACCAGATGGGTTCAAAAGTCTCCAAATATCTACAAGACCAAGATTTTTACACATCCTGTGAAGCGTCCATGTTGCTCTAGGGGGCTTACACACTTTTTCTTCACTATGATCAAGGACCGAGTCCATCAAAAGATTAAAGTCTCCTCCCAATATTATATCATGAGGGGTGCCAGCGGCTTGCAACATCCCCTCAAGATCTATAAAAAAGCCCTGATCATCAGCATTAGGTGCGTAAATATTAGCCAAAATCAATCTTTGCTCCTGAATGTCTGCTAAAACAATAATGACTCTCCCTAATTTATCTTTAGTCTGTTTGAGACATTTGAATTGTAAATGTTTATTTATCAATGTAATGACTCCCTTGCTCTTACTTGAGCCAACACTAAAGAAAACATGTCCACCCCATTTTTTTCAGCTTATTGCGGGGAAAGATGTGTTTCTTGAAGTAACACTATATCATATTTCTTACGCATTTTCTTAAGAAAAGAAATAACTTTCCTTTTCTTTATGGGGTGCCCCAGTCCATTCACATTCCATGTGGAGAGAGATAATCCACTTATACTAACATTTGACATATTGATATAATGAAAAAAATCAATTCTGTCTCAAAAATAAGATTATACAGACCACATTCCCCATTAATGCAACAATCAAACCCTGAACAAAACAAACAGAAAAAAGAAAATTGTGTGCATTAACCCCACACACGACAGCGCCAACCGGCGTCAATACCTCTAAACTCAAAGAGTCCATGTACGCATGTGAGACCGTCGAGACACCAAATTGCGAGTCAGTCTACTCACATAAGAAACGCCCAATGGTTTACTCACCCATAGTTTGTATGTTAGTATGTTTGTATCATAGTTTGGGGCATAAAAATACTTTGCTGCCGTCCTTGGTGTCTATCCTCAGTTTGGCTGTAAACATCACTGCAAAAGCGATCTTCCGTTGATGTAAGAGTTTCTAACATTCCTTGAACCGATCGCGTTTCTCTATTGTCGAATTCGCAAATCCGGGAACAAGAAAATATTGTGATTCTTCCAAGAGAGCTTTCCTTTACTCCTCACGCAACATGAGATCTTTATCGGATGATCTCAGAAATTTGGCCAGAATTGATCGGGGCCTTTCTGCCTCAGCAGATCTGCGGGCAGGGACTCTGTGAGCTCGCTCGATTTCCAGTTTATGGCCTGTTATGTCGAGCAGACTCGGGAAGAGCTTGTCCAGGAATTTCACCATATCTCTACCCTCTTCATGCTCAGGTATTCCAACAATCCGTATATAATTCCTTCGGCTCATATTTTCAAAATATTCAAGTTTTTCCAAAATAGATTCCAAGTCTGTCTTGGACGCAGGCGGATAATTTCCTTTCTGAAGATTCCAGATAATCGATTAGTTTTTCCAACATTTGTCACTCTTGTGACCAACTCAGAGAATTTAGTTTCCATCGCTGTAATTGATCGACGTATTACAGCGAGATCTTCCAAGTCAGCAACAACCTTCGTCAGCGTCACCAAGATGTTGGACAGTTGACGCTGAATTTCATCTCCCGACGTGCCATCCAAATCGAGTCCCCGGCTCGCAGTCCCGTCAGAGGCCTCAGCTTGAACACGAAAGTGTCTTTTAATGTCTCCAGAGTCCAAGGATTTTGACTTCTTTGCCATGTTTACCTCAAAGAGCAAATATGTAACTGGGTGTATCAAATCTCACCGGATTATGATATGAAAATAATTAAAAAACTAGCAAAGTGCGCAGAGCTAGTCGCTCTCACGTCTGCTCCTCACATGGCGTCACGTGACCTCGAGGATGGACTTTCATCTTAAGTCTCTTTTAAACATTTATTAACAAACTCTTTATACCTTGAAAAATGCAGTTTGCATGTAATAGGGATTTGGCCCCACACGTAACTCAGTATAACTCATTCTGCTCTAAAAGTGTTCGTGGGATAGACATGTTTGCTAAGCTCAGATTTGTGGGTTTTAATTGAAGTTCTGCTGTATCTCAGCAGAACATTATAAAGAAAGAGGTTGCTGTCTATATCCCAAGCAGAAAACAAACATGACGTGGCATTCAATTCTGATACAGCAGGACACATTTTTCCCCCAAAAAGCTGAACTTGGAAAGCACAATGCCTTCTCATTTTTTACCAAAACACCGGTAAAACACAGAAATATACCGTTTGTCCGAAATGAACGGTGTGTAACTAACAACATACAATATCTAAATGTGAAATAGACATTTTATGCACACATTCTGAGGGCTCTGCATATGGAAATATCTCAAATAAAATCAGCAGGGAGCACAACACACATGCTAATTACAGACTCAGAATAAACAAATGGTTTTCTTGTGGCACACCCATGCCATCAGGACAATTTCAGCATATTTGACTGAAACAGTTGCAGCGAGACAGATGCAAAGAGTCTATCTGTAATAGATGACATCATGTAGCGTCCTGCTGTTGTGTGAATGGCCACATTGAAGCCTGTCTGAAGTGTCCAGGCTCTTGCTATTGAACTGGAATTGCATCAATATTCACTGGACCATACAGCACTCTTTGTATCCTTAGCAACTACAAGATTGATTCTTTCCTTTTCACTTTCTATCCCTTTCTTTCTTTCTCCTTCCTGTCTTCAAAGGCGTCTAAATGCTCCCTGCAGTCTGAAGAAAAGTCTGTACATATTACCCATAAAGCCCGCTAAGAGAATGTATCTGAGTGTAAATGAAAATGTGTGTATATATAGTACAGAAAGACTTGAGAGCAGTGCATTGTCTTTATTGTGGGCGCTTTACTGGGTCATTTAAAATTCACTTCACATTCATTTCTCATACAACATTGTTCAACAATTGGCCCATAGACGTGATGTAACTACTCTATGCATTCATTATCAGTAATGTTTTCATTATTGCATTTGTTATGTGTTTGATTAATATCAGGATTTGACCAGAAGTGAATGATATAAACTGAACAAGAAAGAAACAAATCTCTTTCAGGGGTTATGCAAGTCAGAAATCACATGCACTGATTTGAAGTCATGGTTTTAACATATGAAGTCACTGATTTTCAGTGCAAATTTTTCAACCGGACACATTTTGCTTCAAATAGTAATTTGTGAAAATGTGTCAAAATATTAATTTGATGATCTGCTGATCTTCAGCTTTCATCACCAGATGTCTGGAATAATGACTTGTGCTTTATTACAAAATGAGTCCCTCTGAAACTCTCGCAGTCGAAGTCAAGGATGCATTTTTAGCACGTTTTCAATTCACACTGCTATCTTTAAAGGGTGATGTGATCACTCATCGCAGTTAACACCACAGCAAATTAAATCTGAGACATGGCTAATTATTGTCCCATTGCATTCTTATGCCATGAGCTGCAGAGGACAGACTTAAATATCTCTTTAGAAAAACTAAGTTTACTCTCACTGGTCCATGCTAATCAATTAATGGGTGAATGTACCATGGCATGTCATTCATCTAAAATTATTTAAAACCAAATATTTCCAATTCATCTACTGTACATTTATTATACATGCAGTATTATGACCACTTGAGATTTGTTACACAGCAGCACCATTTTAAAGGAACCTGATTGGGCAAAAGGTAATTAAAATAAATAAATAAATGAAAATAAATGGTGATCAGTTACAAGGCATACGACATACACTTTCCATAATACATGCAGTATATGTACAATGTATGTTTAATGTGTGTGTGTGTTTGAGTGTATGTCTGTGTGTGTGTGAGTGTGTGTCTGTCTGTGTGTGTGTTTGAGTGTGTGTGTGTGTGAGTGTGTGTGTGTTTGAGTGTGTGTGTGTGAGTGTGTGTGAGTGAGTGAGTGAGTGAGTGAGTGAGTGTGTGTCTGTCTGTGTGTGTGTGAGAGAGTGAGTGTGTGTATGTCTGTGTGTGTGTGTGAGAGAGTGAGTGTGTGTATGTCTGTGTGTGGAGAGAGTGAGTGTGTGTCTGTCTGTGTGTGTGATGAGAGAGTGAGTGTGTGTCTGTCTGTGTGTGTGAGAGAGTGAGTGTGTGTCTGTCTGTGTGTGTGTTTGAGTGTGTGTGTGTGAGAGAGTGTGTGTGTCTGTCTGTGTGTGTGTGTGTGAGAGAGTGAGAGAGAGTGTGTATGTGCGCGCGCGTCTGAGTGTGTGTGTGTGTGTGTGTGTGTGTGTGTGTGAGAGAGAGAGAGAGAGAGTGTGTATGTGCGCGCGCGTGTGGCTCTGTGTGTGTGTGTGTGTGTGTGTGTGTGTCAGGAGGAGGGGTTTAGCGCATGCGCACTGGAGCAGGTAACCACACGCGGCTCACTCACGTTTATTCGGGTCCAGTATGCATCATCTCAGCACTGTCGCTCTGAGGACATTCAAACACACTCGGTTGTTCCGTAAATACTGTAAATTCACCGCGCGATTCTCTTCTTAACATGGGTTAAGATGTGTGGATAACTCTGCGCGAGGATGGAGACTCGGATTTTGTGTTTCGACAGGACAGAAATCACAGAAGGGCTTTAATATCTTCTCTTTTGTTGTGTGTGAGAGATGATCGCAGTGTTTGTGTGCAGCGCGGCGGCTTTCATCCTGTACGTCAGCACACTGGACGCGGACTTCTGCTATGATGACAGGTATGAATGAATGAGTCACATACATGTGCACATGCTTCATCAGTGGTCTCATAGCAACCAGCGAGTGCAGCAGCGGCGCTTTTGTTCTTCTGATTGTTGTGACAGATGTGTGTGTTTGACATGTGCTAGTCGTGTGATTTACTGTGATCATTGTGTTTTACACATAAGAGTGAAATATTTCCTCACACTTTCCTAACTGATGGCAAATGCCCATCATTATTCTCACATAGGGGTCCTTTTCGGAGTCTTTTTACCCTTCCACCAACGAGGATGACACATTTATTTGTCTGAGTGACTTTAGGGCATTAAAGAAACGAGGAGCTGTTTGAATAAATGAGAGAGATTATGAGATTAGCGCGTCTCCAGAGTTACAATGACTCATTTATTTAATTACACACCTTCTGCTGTGGCAGTAATAATGGGCAACATTAGTTCTTCATGCATTTCTACAGCGAACACAAGATCAAACTCAATTCTGAGCAAACACAAAAGCTTTTCACTTGACTACAGACACGACACTGAAGTTTTTACCAGTCTCCATTGTTACAGATTACTTCAGTAAAACATGGTAACTTTGTATCAGCCTCCACTGTCATAATGACAAAGATTATTACAGTTATTGAGTCAGAGCCAATATTTATTCAGAATGCAACAATAACTGGAGGAACTGTGAAAAATAGTTTAGTAGATTTAGTAACTAGTAGTCTACTGTACAGAAATGTGAAATATGGCAATATATCTAAAACTCAAATATAAAATATTTGTTCATATATTTCACTGATAAAATCACATTCATATATGTATATCCTCAAAAAAAAAAAAAAAAGTTCATGTAGACTATGAAACATATTTCCGCAGATCTAGTGAAATTTGACAAAAATGATTTAACAGTATATGTTTTCAATTATTGAGTTCAAAGTCATTTTTATATTTTTTGAGGGGCTTCAAATTAAAAGTGTCATGCAGTGTAAACAAAAAGGTAAAAAAGAAAGTCCGAGTGTCATTTAAAGCTGAAGTGCTTGCGGAATAAAATTAATAAATAAAATGTTGTCATGAGTAGTGCAGGATTATCTTTTTAAATGATCAATTAAATAACGCTTTAAAATAATAAGCAGGAAAATTAAAATATGATTCATATTTAAACTTCAAAGTTAGGTCATGTGGTGTAACCAGCATACAGGTAGATAAAATAAATAAATAAACAAAAACAAAAACAATGTGGAGAGGAGGAGCCCTTTAGACCCTCATGACTGTTTTTGAAGTTTTCAAAAAAATAAATTTGTCATATTATTAAATATTAATATTTGACATTTGTAGCACTGAGGAAACTTCTTGATATTCTTCATTATAAGATTAAAAAAAAAATCCTTTAAAAATATGTCTGAAAACATTTTTGAAATGAATGATTATGTTGCATACACTCTCATCAAGGTGCAAGGAAAGTATTTTAATACCTGGTACTTGATGGTTACACCACATGACATTTTTAGAGTCACTAAATCAATGTTATAAAGCTTTTTCAAAAGTGTGTAAAACCAACATGGATTCTAATATTACCTTCCTACAGACTTGACACATTTATATACGGCCATATATGATATTTCTGTATGCAGGAGATGACCGTTCTGTAAGCAGTGATGCTGATAATCTCAAATATTGACCGTTTAATCGGCCTGGCCATTAATATTGGTCAATCACAAGTTACCATGGCAATGTTTGTACGGGACACAATGAAAGTTTCTGCATAATCAATTTCATGTTGTGAGCAAGTGTTGGTTTGTAAATCCTGCTCGCCACATTGCGTGCTGCATTGGTGTTTTTGAGTTGATTTTCCAGCAGTACCTTCTGTTGTTAGACGTCTCGTGTCTGTAATTAGTCGCAGACTTCATTTAGAAGAGAAATGACATTGTGTTTTGCAGCGTTCACTGAGGTGGAGAGAGCAGAGAAACAGCGTTACACACCCTGTGCTAGTTAGTGTTTCATTTGTGTTGAGAAAGAGCAGATGTGACATGGTGGGGAACGAGAGAGCCTTTTTTCTGAATCCTGATATCACATGTGCAAACGAGAAGCACCTTTTAAATCAATGCACTGACCTCTCTGGTATTGAATCACCGAGGTTTGTAACGTTTCAGAGAGCACTATCAGGTATCCATAGTCGTATAACGGCTTTATTAAAAACGTGAGGTTGGCATGTGATTTTGGAGCATAATAAGAGCGTTGAGGAATGGGGTTTATGATTTCTAATGTGGAGACAGGAAACGGAGCACTTAGCAAAGTGGTTCTGCACATATATATATATTGCGAGCAGGGTAATGCACAAAACATTAGTTTCAAAAAGCTCCCCAAATATGAGAAATACGAAATTTTCATGGCAAAGGCAGCATGAATTATACATCCCGATGACATTATATGTCTGGATTGCCGAGTCACTTTTCAAGCATGACATTTGGTTCCTTTCGTGTTGAAAGATGTTTAGAATGGGAGTTTCTGTCCTGAGATTATAGCAAAATATTAAGCAGAAAAACATTTATTATTCTTGTTTAAAATCAGATTATTTTTAGAATGCGTCTTTGCATCCTCTGTTTGTTTGGTTTTTTTTTTCTCCCCTTTTCTCCCCAGTTTGGAATGCCCAATTCCCAATGCGCTCTAAGTCCTCATGGTGGTGAAGTGATTCGCCTCAATCCGGGTGGTGGAGGACGAATCTCAGTTGCCTCCTCGTCTGAGACCGTCAATCCGCGCATCTTATCACGTGACTTGTTGAGCGCGTTACCGCAGAGACGTAGCGCGTGTGGAGGCTTCACGCTATTCTCCACAGCATCAACTCACCACACACCCCACCGAGAGCGAGAACCACATTATAGCGACCACAAGGAGGTTACCCCATGTGACTCTACCCTCCCTAGCAACCGGGCCAATTTGGTTGCTTAGGAGACTTGGCTGGAGTCACTCAGCACACCCTGGATTCAAACTCACGACTCCAGGTGTGATAGTCAGCGTCTTCACTTGCTGAGATACCCAGGCCCCCCTGCGTCCTCTGTTTTAATATATGATGCACTGTTAAATTCATATGTGAAAACTGTACAGACAAAGTCAGGTTGTGTTTGGAATATCATACTAACATACTACTCTTACTATTTCTGCAGTATGTTGCCTAGTATATGTATGTATAGTACAATGATGACCTACTGCATTTGCCAAAATGTGCAGTATACTACAGCGCATACTTATTACTGTATCCTACGATGCAGTGATCTCGATTTGACCTTCCATTTCAGTGTGAAAAGAGGAACAGGACACTCTCAAATAAGTGTGTGAGCATTTGTATATGTCGTCTGTCAGTAGGACCGAATTAAGTCGGTGCTCGGTACTACCAGTATTGCAGAAACACTGGTATCGTTATGTCTATTTTATTTTAAAATTGACTTTTGAAATCACAAGTATACACTATACTTTCCTGTCTTTGATATTATTTTTCTGATCCAATTGAAACTTTGTAATGCAGCACTTTTTGTACCACTGTCTCCTTAAGATGAATAACTTATGATGTATTATTCCTCTTTCGTAAGTCGCTTTGGATAAAAGTGTCTACCAAATGAATGTATACAGTGTGTAGTGGGCTGGTATTCTGAAAATAGCTTAACTATAAATCAACAGAGATATTGCACATCTCTAATAATAAAAAATAAATATAAACATTAAATTATTAAACTGTGTATTGACGCATATTTCCAGATTCCAGATTTTCTGATTCGCCAGCTCCTGATATTCATTTGATTATTGGATATATTTCAGTAAAAATAGTAATAATAATAATAATTATTACTATTATTGACTTTTAGAATTTTAAACACAACAGTAATATTTCTCAATCGTGCACCTTTAACTTTAAACCCTCACGCTTTTATTTTGACGATCTGAACTCTCCAGGAAGTCCTGTATGTGTCTGTTTGTAGGCAAGTTCACAGCAGTTTAATTCACTTCTTATTCAGATTCTGGTCAAATGCTCCTCCGGTGCTGTTCTAAATGCATATTATAAGTGTACCGAACTATTGAGCTTCTACATCTGAGATGTTGTTTGAGTAGTGCTCAAATATTGCGCACCGCGTGAAGGTTAAAAATAGCCGCGAATGTGTCGGTAAACAGAGCAGCGGCATTCACTAACACGCTGGTGCTGCGCGTGCGTTTTATATAATTACTTATTAAACAGCCTTTTGTGATTTCACAGAGCTGCTGCATGTCTTCTGGTGACTTTGAATAAAATGCACGAGTCATATGAACTACTTTAATGGTGTTTTTATAGTTTTTTTTTTAATGATATTGACAGTAATGAACATGACTAACACACAGTATCGGATTTGGATCAGGCTCGTCGGACTGATAGCCGATCCATCTAAAAACATCCGTATTGGATCGTTATCGGATCAGTGCTATCCCTAATAATATGTACAATTTACAAGTATTTACATTGAAATGAAGAACAAGTGCTTAACCGGTACTGTCTCTTTAAGAATAGTGGCAGTTCAGCGAGCGTCTCACAGAAGTGTTTCGGTTGACCGCATATTAACGGTAGTCACACAGCTTAAACTGACTGAAGAGAACAGAAAGAATATTAAAAGAGACATTAATCAATGATTAACGGATTGTGTGGATCTCGTCTTTGGACACACAGAACGAGTCAAACCAAACTTTTACTGTCAACACACAGTGAAAGAATCTCTCTGCTGAACTTCATCACCACTAGCACAGCGCAAAATCTGGTCTTTCATTGTAAATGGTTGCACGTAGAGTAAAAGATAGATCTTGGGATTTTAAGAATCAGTATCAGGATCCTTTAAATAAAGAACGAGATTAATTGGAAAATCGATATTTTTACCCAGCCCTAATTAGGTGTGTGTCCCTCTTTCACATGCAGATCTTCAGCTGCTTCCTCTGTTATCAGTGTAGTGTATACAGCGCTATGGCATGCCATTCCTCAGGTCAGACTTTAGTGCTGTGTGTCCCTCAGGGAGCTCCGTATCTGCTCTCTGTCTCGACCCCGACACCTGCACCGCTGAGTGGAAGCCATATCTCACGGCCCTCATATCTGTGATGCTGTACTCTCCACACACGCACACCCAGAGCCCAGATGAGGAGAGAGTGGATGTGTGCCAGCGCTGAGTTATGGCATCATCTCCTCGGCCTGCTGTGAACCTGTCCAGAGGTCTGATAGATGAGCTCACGTGAGGAGTCGGTGTCACTCACCTGAAATCCAGGGCAAACCCATCACCCTTTCAAGTTCATGCAGGCTGTATGTATTTGTGGTTTGTGGTTTTGTAAAGGAGGAGGGTTAGAATTGGATTAATGCATTCCTAAAATGGCACATTATTCTTATTCCCCTCTGATGTCAAAGTAGCATCAGATAAGTGTAGAGTACTTCATACACATGTACTTAAAACAGCATGAATCTGCAGTCGTAGCACATTTATCTTCGGTAGTGGGAAATGAGGTAGGACGAGACTTGATAGGATTGTGTTATATATGGACTATGTTAGGCTGTTATATTATTGGTTAATATTTTCCCCCACCCATGTGGCCTTAATCACGTCAGCAGAATTGTTTGGGTTTTGTGGTTTTGGAAAGGAGGAGGGTTTGAAGTGGATGTATGGGCTCCTATAATGACATTTCCAACCCCCATTTCTAGTAGCACAGATCTTTGTAGAGTTCTACCTTCACAAGTACTTAAAACAGCATGAAACGGCATTTGCAACTCATTTATATCCCTAATCACAGAAAATTCAGCGGGAAACTATGTAGGGCAGGACTTTTATCCATTGAGATTTGATTTTATGCCATGATGTAATATTTTCCCCCACCTTACGCATGTGTGGCATTGGTTGTGTCTGCAGAAATGTTGTTGAAGAGGCAGAGAAGGTTATTACATTTTGATGATATATTATGAAAATAGACATTTAAATGTGTTGAGTCCTGCTAAAGACCAGGAACATTAATAAAGTTGACATAAAATCAAAATTGACCATTTATTTTCTTAAAACACAATCCTGCACAATTCTTCGGTGTACATTATTCCAAAGACATCACTAAATCCCTATTTTCAACCTCTGCATCCAACCGTCTGACTGCATTCTGGGATATAACACCCACTTATAATGATCCGATTAGTTCCTTATTGATAAAGTTAAGTCCCGCCTTACATTTCTTACTCACTATAAATCCTGTTTCACACACACATTACAGAAGTAAAATGGGTTGTGAATATTGTTTCATGTTGAGTCAGGGTTAATATATATTTTTTGTTTTAGCCATAGTTTTAGTTTATTTAACGAAAAAACCTTCATCAACAAACATGACAAGAATAACGCTTTTGATTTTATGTTGTCTTGGAAAAAAAACGAAATCTGTTTGCCATCTCTATGGTTCTTTAATAAGGGTATAACGATTCATGATGTTTCCAGCCACACTCAATACACATCCAGACATCAGTGTTAATCTCGTCAGTGAAATTACACACTAAAAAGTTTGAGTTGTTATTTGATTCCGTTTACAAAGATGGGACTATGAGGATAATTTTAGCACTTTTTCTTCAAACATTGTTGATGAAAATATGACTAGAAATAAACGACACTGCAAGATCTTACCAATGCACTGACAATGTTTTAGAAGAATGAAAAATCTTGTTGAATAAAACCTTGTTATTTATTCAAATAATCCAGTTTTAGGATTATGTGGATTTTTTCCGTTCAAAATGCGTTTTGAGGGATTAAAGCGCCAATCCCCGGTGAAGCACTTTTATAATCACCTGTTCAGATAAACAAGCCATCAACAGAATAAATATGTTATTACAACTTACATCTGCAATGACACGAACGCACAACAGAGCTTGAACAGCTGAACTTGTAGAGAGAGTATTGTGAGGACTGCCTCGTGCATGAGCCCCGTTACGACTTTTACTTCCTCTAGATAATCAAGTTTGATCCTCTTCTCGGTGCTCCGCCAAGGCCCACGATGAGCCCCGGTGGGGCCAATCCGAGGACCTCACTAAACCATCCAATTGGTAGTAGTGACGGGCGGTGTGTACAAAGGGCAGGGACTTAATGCGAGCTTATGACCTGCACTTACTGGGAATTCCTCGTTAATGGGAAATAATTGCAATCCCCAGTCCCGATCACCAGTGGGGTTCAGCGGGCTACCCGTGCCTCTTGGCGCAGGGTAGACACACACTGATCCACCCATTGTGGCACGCGTGCAGCCCGGACATCTAAGGGCATCACAGACCTGTTATTGCTCCATCTCGCGTGGCTGAACAGCACTTGTCCCTCTAAGAAGTTGAACACTGACCGCACAGGGCTGTATAACTATTTAGCATGCCGGAGTCTCGTTCGCCATGCACCACCACCCACAGAATCGAGAAAGAGCTATCAATCTGTCAGTCCTTTCCGTGTCCGGGCCGGGTGAGGTTTCCCGTGTTGAGTCAAATTAAGCCGTAAACTAAGAGCTTTTTAATAACCTGTTTTCAAACGCGCCTTATATATGTGTAGCCCATTTACATTATGAGCTTAATCAGCTATATCAACAACATTATTATAATATTATAACTTAAATCTGTGAATCTATGAAGGCAGGAAATGCACAACGGAGCTTGAGTTCTAGATAGAGTGCATTAACGGGCGTGAGATTGTTGACATGTTATCACGATTAAACTCTCCTGTGTATTAGTTTGTGAAGGAATTTAGGAAGTGTAACTTCAGTCTGGAACGAATGGATGTGTAGTTGTTACACCTAGTTGAGGTGTGCGTTTGGCTTGAGTTGTGCACTAAATGCATATCTTGTGAATAATTTATCAAACTCATTAAATTGCATAATTTCAGGAGTGAATTTCAAGTTTTCATAACGTCTTTTTATGTAAGTTGATATGTTAACATCACGTGCATTACCACCGGTAGCACTGTGCCACCGCGGTGGGGCGGTTGTTACGGTGATGCAAGTAGTCCTATTATATACATAATCAAATCCCTGTAAACGTTAATTTTGGAACCCTTGCCCTGAAAAGACGTTTCTCTCTCACTTCTGGTGCTCTCTGAATTACATGCACTTACACGCGGGGGAAGCCATCTAAAAACGCTTTAAAACCTACAGACTTTGACATCTGAGACTGGTATCCATGAAGGCTGTGCAATTAATTGCATTGAAACTAAAATTGCAATTAAGGAGCGTGATTACTAAACCGCAAAACTCTGCGATTATAATGTGCATTTACAAACAGCCTCCCCACTGGCTCAATTTTCCGAGTTTAGCTGCCAGGCGTGTTGAGATGAGCTGGTGTGCTTTATATAGCCAGCGCTGTTGGTTTGGGTTTGTGTGGTGTTGTCTGGCTCAGTTCTCCTCAGGCTCTGCTGGAGTGTCCTCCCTGTGGATCTGACCGCACACTTTGGCTCTGTGGTGATGTCGAAAATCAAGGGCGGCAACCCGGACTGGAGCATCTCTCCTCTAAATCCGGCCGTCCCAGCAGCACCCTGTAATTATCTCAGAGAGAGAAAAAAAAAAACAGAGAGAGACTCTTTGGCTCTCAACCGCCTTTCCACAGCCCCCTTTTAATCCTCCACCAGCTCTGTCCAGATGGTCATGTTTGCAAAGCATTGTGGGAAGTCCTCTTCTGTACTTTTGTTTGTGAAGGAGTCATGTGAAGAATGGAGCACAAAGCAGTGATGTAGACATCAGAATTCCAGATGAATGCGATTATGCCATAGAATCAAAGAGGGTTTGGATTATGGCTGGGCGATATGTAAAATAAATATTTTATCAATAATCGTCCTAAAAAATATCATGATATCCGATTATATTGTCCACCCCTTTGCAGAGGGTCGATTAATATTTTTGCTTTATTGATTAAATTAATTTATTTAAACATGAAAAACATAAACAAAAGACGTTTCTTAATTCAAATTGCACTTTAAACTAAATGAAAAAAGCAATAAAATAACGATATAAAAACCTCCCCAAATCCAAACATTTACGGTCTCCAGTGGCCCCATTTGCATCACACCATCAGTCAACGACAACAGGTGGAAAATGACTAATAGCCTACAGATTAAGAACTAAAGACAATTATAAATTTAAAGATAATAATAATTATCGTAATAAATTAGCCTAATAAATTCCCTTTTGTTCCCAAAATAATTCTGCCAAATGTGTGTTCTTATCGAATTTGTGTTTGGTAATACAGTTAATGCTGCCTAAAGTAAAAAGAACTCAATTTTAGGTTCAAGGTGAACATGTCTTGAAGCCAATTATCTTATGATTTAATCACATTCATATTTGTTTCTTTTCTTTTTATTTATTTATCCCCTTTTCTCCCAATTTGGAATGCCCAATTCCCACTACTTCGTAGGTCCTCGTGGTGGCACGGTTACTCACCTCAATCCGGGTGGTGGAGGACAAGTCTCAGTTGCCTCCGCTTCTGAGACCGTCAATCCGTGCATCTTATCACGTGACTCGTTGTGCATGACACCGCGGAGACTCACAGCATGTGGAGGCTCATGCTACTCTCCACGATCCACACACAACTTACCACACGCCCCATTGAGAGCGACAACCACTAATCACGACCACGAAGAGGTTACCCCATGTGACTCTACCCTCCCTAGCAACTGGGCCAATGCTTAGGAGACCTGGCTGGAGTCCATAGCACGCCCTGGATTCGAACTCATGACTCCAGGGGTTGTAGTCAGCATCAGTACTCGCTGAGATACCCAGACCCCCATCTTTGTTTCTTTAATAGAAAGATATTTATTACTGCGTTCACAATGCATGCCAACCGCGAGCTGCTCTGAGGAAATAAAGCACATTAAACTCACAGCACCTCCTGAGATAATCGGAGATCATTTGCAGCATTCTTATAGACGACATTATTCTTGAAAACAGTTTTCAGATGGGTGAAACAGAGAAAAAAAGTGAAAACTCTTTACATGCGCTTGTTCCACGAGACAGGCTTGTGCTGCACGCCTCTGAACAGCGAATCAGACATGAGCATTGACAGCTTTTGTTTTGTCTGTTCTTAAAAATATAATAAAGTATGTTTCTTCAAGCATGTGTCTTTTTGACTAACAGCATTTCTTGTCGTGTGTCACTCGAAGATGCCTTTCAGGTCACCCACCTGTTGAGGGTGGATGAGCAAAACTACACGTGCATGAAATACCTCCATTTGGACGAGTAGCTTGCGAAATGGATTCAGCCGTGTCGTATTCTGCAGGTGGCGGATGCTAGTTTCACACCCTGGGCACTGTTTAATATATTTAGCAACTTCCCATGGTTTTGCCATTTCCCGATATTGTCAATCATCATCTGTCAATCGGCATCGGGATCTTTGTAAGATATCGGTCGATATCATCCTATTGCCGAGCCCTAGTTTGGATCATTCACCTGTTGTGTCAGCTGTGTTGTGTGAAGTGGTCGACCGATATATCACAGTGGCCGATAAATCGTCTGATTTTCTGACTTTTTAAATTATTGCATCGGTTGATACATTTTCCGGTTTAGCCGATTTGTTTCTTGAGGGCGCCGAGAATCGCCTGCTTGAATGTGAAGCGACTGAGACATGTAAACAAACAGTCACGGTTCGTTTTGTTGTTACGTGCATTGTGTTACTACAATAATAGACCGGTTTGCAACACAGTCTCATTTGGCAGACGCGTTTGAGCTCATAATGTTAAAGTGCTCATCTGTTTCATTCTCCCTCTCTCTCCTCAATAGTTCCCTGTAAATTTAACTGTCTTGTCTAATGAGAAAAAAGGCAAATATCAATACAACTAATATCATATACCGTCTGCAAATATGTAAATATCTCATTTAAACAGATGTAATTAACCAACCTCACAAAACTTGAGCAGATCCAGCATCCTGTGGAGTGCTCATTTATTAACCTCTAAAGCACGTATTCTAACAGTCTCTCCTAAACAGTTCCCTGTAACTTTAAACTTTCTTTTCTAATGATAAAAGGCAAATAACAATAAAACTTCTATTATATACTATTTGCAAATATGCAGATATCTCGTTTAAACAGATCTCGTTGTTTTCTTCCCATATCTTCCTCTGAAGCGTGTATTCTGAAGCCAGAATAAAAAACTTCAAGATCAGGATCAAAAGTTCCTCTGATCCACAAATCATGACGGTCACTCCGTGACAATCCAAGCAGGCGACCCAGGCCGTTTAAACAGTCAGGAGATTGCTGCTTGTGCTGGATCCGCACGAGCGTGTGAGTGCAACTTCAAAGTAAAAACGCTTCACGTGTGCTATGAGTAAATGTCTTATTCAATATGCACTTCATGTACAATTGGTTTGATTCTGTATTTTATGAGAAAATGCGATTGCTTACGTGCACATGCCATCCATGGTTGCTGGTCTACTGTGTGTACTGTTATTTCCTTCTTAATATATTAACAATTCCTTCATGTGCAAAGAAATTTGATGACTAAACAGAAATCAGAAGAAACTGCGATCTACCATTTAAAGTACAATCTTATTTTTGAATCTTATTCTTTTTTACAAAGTTAAATTGAGTAAATATAGTGCTAAATAAGAGTTTATTAATTTTAGCAATTTTATGTTTATGTTATTTACTATATTAAATTGTGTGATGTATCGGCCTATCGGCCATCCTGCTCTCTGGATATCGGCATCGCAATTAAAAAAACCCATATCGGTTGATCACTAGTTGTGTGTTTCTGTCAGACACTATAGAGACTCTCTTACTGAGTTCATTAGCTCTGTGTGCTTTCTGTGTTTCTCTCTATTAATTATTGCAGTGTGTTTCATACAACAAATGAGTCTGCCCAAACTATACTTGGAGCTTTTGTCCGGGAATAAAAATGAGGTTCATCAATTTTTATGTCCAGACAGTGCAATAGTCCACCAGTGTGTGCCAGAGGACTACGAATTTAAGAGATTTCAAGCTGTGGGTTAGTCATATAACTTCAGGGAGTATTTTGGCACATCCAGAATGAGGAAAGTGTATTGCCTCATCTTTTGGTTGAAGTAAAGATGTCATAAAATAAAACTTCAGACTGTACATTTCCACCTGTGCCATTTGCCTCTTAGTTAAACATCTGTTTTCTCAGCAATCACTTTCACTTTCACAGCATTATAAATGTTTTTGCTTGAAGTTCATAATGGCTTGACAGTAGTTTTTCATTGACCACGCTTGCATGCACTTAAGAAAACAATTTATTCAAGGGTTTTTGCAGAAATCAACATTTTAAAACGTCATGCAAACAAGAACTGTTTTCCTAACATCGGTTAAGAGAAAGCGGTTTTACACAACTGGGTTTCTCCAGGAGACCGTGGCTTATTTGGAGATGTATACGCATTAGTGGCATTCTTACAGGCATGTGCGTGATCAGACCGGATAACTAATGTCATAGGATGGAGCCCAACAACATTAACACAGCAGAAATAATTCAGAATTTCTGGGAGTACAGTGGGAAAAGCATATACACTATAAACTATACCCATATATACACACCAATGCAAAATATCGACTGTCCCTCACATTCGTGAATTTGTGTCCTACATTAGGGGAATACGGGAGTTTGACGTTCCCACTATTGCAGCGCAGTTCTGCTGCAGGTCGTGACCAACGATCCAATGTTATCGATACAACACGTAAATATCGATATAGACATTTTTTAAGGTGTACCTTTATTTTAATACTCTCATGTCAGCCACGTCCTTACGCATTTCCATCAGGCGATGAAGCAACCTTATTACATTAATTTCACTTTATAAGCGCTAAATATGCTTTTCATGTGGGACACGGATGTGCGCGGGGTCTGTGAGGCCAAATTGCGCTCTGCTATCCGTGCGGCGTGCGCACGCATCAACCGGGCTTCCCGTGAAATGCGAGCTCCATTGATAGGATCCGTGTGAGCGCATCAGTCGAGCACTCCTTAAAATGTGAGCGCTCGTGACAAACACAGAGCGGCTCACATGCGCGATTAATTCAGGCTTCCATCGATATTGTTACGTATGCGACCCATTTGAATTTTACATGAGAATTTGCTATTTTAAAGTACCATGGAGCAGTTCAACCATCATGTGAAACGTCTTGACAACACCGACATTCTGAACAGCACTAACGAGGGAAAGAGAAACACCTGCTCAGCTCCAGCATCAGTTATAAGACTTTACACATCTACACATCAACACCCTTACTAACATTTATACTTACTAACCAGTTAACGGTAACAGAATGTTTCATTACAGCTGTGGAAGTGATGATCACTTGTGTGTGAATTTTTTTCAACATCTGAAGTGCATCATTTTGTTGTGGATGTCCCAATGTTGATACTAAATTTGCACTTTTCAGAGAGCTCAATAAAATATTGAAATTATTTTCATTGTATTTGAGGGCAAATAAAAAAAAAAAAAAAAATGTATTGTATAAAATAGGCACATAATATCAGAATATCAATTGCAGCCCCCTGAATCGAATCGTATCGTATCGCAGCAGACTTTGAATTATTGGCAAATATCGGATCGCAGGCTAAGAGAATCAATATAAGATCGTATCGTGATGAAACGTCCAATTTACACCCCTAGTCGCGATGGAAACAAACAGCAACAACTCTGGAATATCTGGAAATAATCAGAAGCAACAAAGAATAAAATAGTGAAGACTTCTTTGAATCCCAAGTGTCACTGGGAAATTACGTTACTGTAATTTGATGAAGAGATGCTACTTACTGATCGAGCCGCATGTAAATGTTAATGAAGAGAAAGCCGCTAACACAGTGCATGTAAACGGGTAAGCTGCTTTCCATCCTTAAGCAGTTTTCTCACAATAAACGGCTTTCTTGTGTCCATGTAAATGAGCTCATTGCAGAAGGGCATAGATAGAATCAGGATCTCTATATTAACACTCTTAACAAGTGAGTACAAATTGGCTTTGGTGAGGAACTTGCAGCCTGTTGGCTGGTGACTTTAGTAGGAAATGCAATTAACTATGATTTATTTCCAATTGAAAAAATGATAATGATGAAAGTGATGTGCACAATACAAATGTAACATTACAAAGATTGTCACCACTTGTGCATCTTCTGATAACATCAGTGGAAAATTCTTCTTCTGTATGATGCTAGGGGTGACATAATGACTTGTGCTGTATAGGAACAAATATATATACTTTTAAAGAAAATAATGGAAAATACAGATGGTTCAAATTGATGGTAATTTTTCTTGATTTACCCACAATTTGCACGTCTTGCAAAAATGTCATTTGAACCCTAGATAGAGCCCAACCCTGACCACACAGATGTGTGCAAGTCTCTCGTTCACAAGCAGTTTTAGCTCTATCATTGTGATAGTAGAAGCCGAACATGATATTTGGCATGTACACATCTGTTGCGTGAAGTGTTACTGGAAAATGCAGTTAGTAGAAGTGTTCTGGTTTGAGCACAAAACATGCACTGAGGAACAACTGTAGTTGCACAACAGTTATTAGTGGTGGAATGTGAATCAGTGTGTGAATGTATAGACACTTTTGTTCTTGGAGAAACTTGTCTTGGCTGAATCTCTCTGTGACGTTTTCTGACCTCTGTGTTCGGGGTCAGCGGCCTTTTGACAAACCACAAACACAATTAAAACACTCCACTCCAAGGTAGCTGACCTGTATGTGTTTTTGGTGTCTCTCACGGGGTAATCTGACTAACTATTACAGTGGCCGTGACCTCGTAAGGTGAACTGTCTCAGGGCTGTAACCTCGGAAAACATTTCTCCAATTTACTGCAGTCCTGCTGTGTCAGGGGTTTTTACATCCATTCTCTGTCACACCAGTACAGAAATATTCTGGGTACTTGGCCTAGTGATAGAGCACAGTAGTCTGGTTCCATTAGTAAAAATCACATTCATTTTCTCCATATGTGAATTGACTTTTAACTATAACATGTAAGTCTTTAAAGACAGAACTACTGTGAGCTCTGAGGTTGTTAATCGTTGGTATGCTTCTGTTGAAGACATCAGTCTGCATTATTTCAACTTGTATAGTAGCACAATTTCTGGTGGAAAACTACACTTCCTGTGTCTTGAGGGGAAAATCCACCAATCAGAGAATCACGGCAAACGAAAGGTGTCAAAACAGCTCTGTAGCTCCGCCCACTCCCATGATGCACCACAAATGTACACCACTTGCACATGTACATACGCCATTCTGTTATATGTCCTATTATTTGTATGTCTATTTATAGTCTTACCTTGTTTTATATTCTGTGTCTCACTGTAATGTTCTGTGTGCACTTGTTTCTCCTATCAACAAAAAAACATCCCTTGAGTATGTGAGAACACTTGGCAATAAAGCTCATTCTGATTCTGATTGATGCAATCGAGTCACTCTCACTACACTCTCAAACTACTTATTTGTATCTGAGTATTTTGCAGTATGATACAAATATATTGTTTCTGTATTTATAATCAGCAACGTTTTATATTTTTCCATAGTTTTTAGTTTGATTACGTCATTCGCAATGCTTCATGGGATTGAAGACGTTAAGTACACAGTCTTGTTTCTTTGTCTTTTTGTCTGAACACTTTTTTGCTTCAAATGAAAGTTTGTAATGTTGGGATTCAATTCAGAGCTGGTTGCTTTGGTTCATTGTGCACAACTCTTTTATGAAGGATTTTATGACATCCATGTGGGGGAATAAAATGGGAAAAATACTTCCGGAACCAAGACAATTGAAAAAGTGGCCAGGCACTGTTGTGCTACCTCATGATATGGCATTATTTCTCTCCCCTTTTTCTCAGAATGCCCAATTCCCAATGCGCTCTAAGTCCTCGTGGTGGCGTAGTGACTCACCTCAATCCAGGTGGTGGAGGACGAACCGTCAATCCGCGCGTCTTATCACGTGGCTTGTTGAGTGCGTTACCATGGAGACCTGGCGCGTGTGGAGGGTTCACGCTATTCTCCATGGCATCCACGCACAACTCACCACACGCCCTACTGAGAGCGAGAACCACATTATAGCGACCACGAGGAGGTTATCCCATGTGACTCTACCCTCCCTAGCAACCGGGCCAATTTGGTTGCTTAGGAGACCTGACTGGAGTCACTCAGCACACCCTGGATTCAAACTCACGACTCCAGGGGTGATAGTCATCGTCTTTACTCACTAAGATACACAGGCCTCCCATGATATGCCATTATTAAATTAATTGTTGTATTGTATATAATATGCAATTAATATAATTATTATTAAAAGCTACTTCATACATTTATGACTGTAGGAGATGATATTCACACAAATATTTGAAAAATATTGATACAAGAGACTTACTGTATATATTTGTTATATACTGTATAAATCATACTATTAATGAGCAAATCACAGAAGTAATGTTGAGAATACGTAAGCCCTTAAGCATCTAATCAAAGCCACATGTTCGATTAGTTATAAACTCAAAATGATGCTTTATTGTGGTTATAGTCTTTTAGTTCTTTGCAAATGACTTCTTTGTAGGATCAGAGCAAACGATTATCATCATAAAATACTACTTATTTACCTAACAGCTTCATATATAGGTCTATTATTATTTTAAAAACTACAGCTATAATACTTAAATCTCTGGTGTTTGTTGATGGCCGTGTCCATTGTCCAGATGGCGTCTAGACTGAAAGCTCTGGATTGGGAGCGAGCCGAGGTTTTCCCTCTCCGCTCAATCTTCTTGGTAAGCAGAGGGGGTTCCTGATTACTGGAGTGAAGCGCGGTCAGAACAGAGATTGGATGGCCCTCGTCCCGTTCTGCTGCCGCTCGGTGATTGCAGGCCAGATGATTGCCATTTGAAATGAAATGCAGTCCAGAATGTTGTGACCCATCTCTGCCCACGGGACTCTACAATGGGCTGTTGTTCACAGTTGAGGACCTCTCAGACCTTCTACATCAGACAGTCCGTAATGAGGATTGAAGGAGAGAGGCCATATGTATCACACTGTGTCTCTGTGGCTGTCATTTAATTAAAACCCAACAGATTATCTGTCCATGTTCATTATCTTGTGTGCTGTCTCTCGACCCCCCGTTAATTTAGCCTTTGCTAAATTCCACCCCCTTTGATTTCGCTCAGACAGTATTACAGAACACGTCTTATAGGAAAGACATGGGAGCTTTCTGTGATTTTGAGTAAAATGTTCTCAAAGTTTTACAACAATCCCACCTAAATCTCACAGCAGGCCTAGTTGTATTCAAAAGAAGTGATTTTTCAACTATATAGCCTACATTTTGAATGAAAGTGAATGGTGACTGAGACTAACATTCTAACTAACATTTCTATTTGTGTTCCATGGAAGAAAGTCATATTGGATGTGATGACAGAATTGTTTGGGTGAACTGTCCCTTTAAGAGTGCCTACTCAACAGTTACTCAAAAAAAATTGCATTTTAATTTGACAAAATTAATTGAAAATGTGAACAGATGAAATCCAGATAGAGAGGACATTGTTGCTAAATCAGTTATGATGTATAATTAAATGAAATAATAATATGTGTATTAAAAATAGATAATATTTTGAAAATTATACAGAATATAATGATATGAAACTGTTATTAACAGTAAAAACATTTACCTTGGATCTTGATGTAATACATGTTAAATTGTGAATAATTTATTTTCATAGTTTAATAGAAGATAATGTATATATTAAAGATGAATATGATATGATGATATTTTGATGTGTGAGACTAGTTGACACTGGAATTACTAGTCGGTTAATATTTTTCCCATTAAACTGTTCAACATTTTCACACATTTACGTTTGGCTTTATATTTTTACAAAGGCTGCTCTTAAATTACTGTCATATTAATGTAATATATTTTAAATATAATTATAAATACAATTAAAAAAGAGGATATCTGGAGCAGATACAATATATTAATTTCACCTCAGGCCGCACATGCTTCTCCCCTCTCTCACTCACAGCGCACGCAGGAAAATGTCCAAGTGTGATATATTAAACCGCTAAAGGCTGCAATCTTACTGTGAATGAACAGCGTACTTTAAATAAATCTGACCGCTCATCCACTAGAAACTCCACAGACACTGAGAATCATTCACGTTGTACGAGATGACAGAGCAGAGCACTAATCCACTGTGAAGCACGCAGCACATGTAAACTATATATATATATATATATATATATATATACACACACACACTGTATATATATATAATTAAATCACAGCATTTGCACTTTAATCTCAACTCAACTTTATTAATAAAGCATTTAAAACAACAGAGTTGACCAAAGTGCTTCACATAAATAACATTTAAAACATAACATTTCAATATTACCACATACACAAACACCAGTAATCTAAAATACAAACACTCCAAAACTGTGCTCTACATTTCATTTGTCAGACTCGAAGTTAAGTGTAAAGAGATGCGATTTCAGATGTGGCTTAAAAGTCTTCAAATGATCACAATCACGTGACGCAAACTGTTTATCTGGAAAACTGAAGCTTTCATCATAATAAAAGCACGATTCATAATAAAAGCTAGATGCCTTAAATTGAAGAAATTAAATACATTTAAAACAAATTTATTACAACTGTATAGTAAAATGTAATATTCTCTGTAATAATAATAATAATAATAATAACAACAATAATGAATCAATTTATTACAAGCAAGACTTCTGTTAAATAAAAGTTTGGAAAGAAAATGCAATGACAAGTTAAAAAAATTCTATATTCACTTATTAAAAGTTTTAAGAATTAATTGATTAGACACCATTTTCATGATTAAAGTAAACTTTAAAAAATGTTCTGGAAAATAAGAATAATTATTATACTATAATTATTAAAATAATGATCAAAATGGACTAAACTTGTGTGTTCAATAGCAAATTAGCATATTAGCATATTTTTGCTGTGGTATCGAAATTGGCATCGAGTACCGTTAAATTTTACTGGTATTGGTAACAACTACAGAAATCTTGATACCGTGACAACACTAGATGAGAGTAATCATTTTTGGGTGATCTATTTCTTTTAATATCCCATTATTGGATAAATTTAGGGCTGCTTATTTTGATAATCGATTAATCTATCGATTATTAGAACGATTATTCGGCAATTGCAACGATTAATCATTAGCTCTTAACCGATTATTCAGCTTGTGCCCTGACTTAAAAGGTTGCATTAAACGTGCTTACTAACAATAAAGAGGACAAAATCATCTTTTAATAATACCTCTAAATGACATTCACTGAATTAAAGGGAATTTTTTTTTTATTAAGTTTAATTCAGTAAAGATCATTAGAGTTTAATGTGATCTCATGTTACCTTAAATGACATCAAACGACTATTCGACAATGAAAGTTTTGTTGAAAATGTTTTATTGTTGACGTTGTCGATAACATCGTCTAATGGTTTCAGCCTTAATTATCATGCAGGAACACACTGACAGAGTGATTCTGAAGCGATCAGCAGTCTCCTTGGCGTGATATAGTTGGAGACAGCAGAAGGGGGAGTAAATGATGAGAATAATAATTTTTGGGTGATCTATTCCTTTTAATATCCCATTATTGGATACATTTGTGGAGTAGTGTTGTGGTTGCCTAGTAGTGACCAATCAGTGTTTTTCTTTTCAATGGTTGATACTGATTTCTAAATTAGAGCAGGATGACGATATATATGTGATATAAGCTAAAGCATTTTCATTGAAGCAATTGAGATGAACACATACACACAAAATTAAACACATTTTACACAATATTTACTTGAATTCCCTACAAATATTTGAAAATAGAAGTGTGCATCATCCATTGGCACTTCACGTCCTCCTCTTGGTGCATGTGCTTTTGATTTTCTGCTTTGTACATGTGTTTTTTTTTGTTTTTTTTTGGCAAACTTTTTAAATTCTCAAGAATTGCTAAATCAATTAACAACATTTGGCATCCATGCTCTTTATGAATATATCTGGCAGAATTTTGAAGAAATTGTTGAAAGTGCAAAGAAAGGCTGAGATATTAGAAAATAAGCCTGTTTGTGTTTGTCATGTGATCTAAACATGTCTTATAGTTTGCGTGTGAGATGCTTCTTATTTCAGCCTGTTTGATGGCATGAGGAACTGCTGAGTTGTGTGGATGTGGCTTCTGGATTAATCTAAATTTGCTGCATGTTTTCTGAAATTCGATAAAGAAATTGCATTTGTTACTGGATGTTTTATTGTTTTTGGCACCATTCGGAGTAAATTCTAGAGACTGTTGTGTGTGAAAATCCCAGAAATACTCAAACCAGCCCGTCTGGCACCAACAATCATGCCACGCTCCAAATCACTGAGATCACATTTTTTCCCCATTCTGATGGTTGATGTGAACATTAACTGAAGCTCCTGACCCGCATCTGCATTATTTTATGCACTGCACTGCTGCCACACGATTGGCTGATTAGATAATCACATGGATGATTGTTGGTCTCTGAATGTTATTCTGAGATGCGGGTTGGCGCTGTTTTGGTGGCACGAGGGGGACCTACACAATATTAGACAGGTGTTTTTAATGTTGTGGCTGATCGATGTTTATATATTTATAAACTGTATATGCCTTTTTGTTAGCACAGCTACTGAGACTTGTTAAAGTTGGAAATCAAAACTTGAGCCCATCCAACAAATATTCCTCTTTCTTTAGACTTTAAATATTTGCACAAATGTATTTATGCAAAGTCAACAGACGGTGTTGTTTTTGGCTCAGACTCAGTCAAGCTCGAGTTTCTCTGAGGGTTTTATTCCACAGTTCTTTCTCGAAACTGATCATCAGGTTTATCTTTGATTCAGGAGTCCTGTGGCAGGATTTTGCTCACCTCATGTAAGCAAAGCAGGACATGTCTCTAGTGGATGAAATTCATCAGTTCGAGTTGTTTAAATGATGTTGTTAAAAAAATATGAAAATTCTGTAATTATTTTCTTTTTTCATGGGACACAAAAGGAGACGTTAGACAGAATGTGAAGAGTGCCAAAGTGGCCTCACGCTGCTTGTGTGCTTCGTGTGATTATAATACCAAAATGTAAGGTATTATTTGAATAAATTCTTCCCCTCTGTGCTGTAGCTCTCAAAACTGCTTGTGTTCAATTTAACATGTTCATTTGCATTTGAATCAAATGTACTTTTGTGAAATGTTTTTTTTTCCTGTATCGTGTACAGAATAGCTTTGAAAGTGTTTTTAAATGCATTAAATAATCCAGAGACAAATCTGTCTGTCTTTGTCTCTTCGTCACACTCACACTGGGTCACAGCGGGTGGCGTCTCTCATCTCGACACTGACAGCCGTTAATCGTCCCCGTGGAGGACACGTCCAAACCGCTACAGGGACACTTGTGATTTGTCATCCGTTTTCTGTCTTTCAAAAGCTCTTTTTTCAGTCCAAGATCTGTGATATGAGAAGTCTCACACAGCCCACACTTGCATGTCTTTCCTTTTTATAGTTTTTACATTTTTCAGCAGAAATCAGAGAAAAGGGCTCAAATCAAACTCCGCAGCTTGTCATTGAGACTTCCTTTGGCTTCTGCTCGAGTGATTGTGAAGAACATCGAGAAATTAAACTCGAGACACTTGGAGTTTGAGTCATGACTTTTGGAGCTACATACATGTTGTCCTGCTTCCAAGTTTTCCCTTCTGTCATCACCGTAACACACATGCACACAAACATCTCGAGAGCTTACATCAGCAGCAGAGCATTCGTCAAGTACTTTATGGGACAGACTGGATTAAGTTTGTCACAATTCCAAGATTTCAAGAGTGTGTTGCAATACCAGTGACAATTCAGGATTCTCAATACCACAGCATAAACTAATACACTATTTAAAACAGTTAAATATTCATTTAAATATTAACAAATGAAAATAAAATAATGGCATGTCCCATTCAGGCATTTCTCAATTAATGGGGCATTGTGTAATTTCTGCACCACTAGCATCACCAAACATAATGACATGATGTTTTCTAACAGGTTTCCCGATCACTCTATAGGTCTGGATTTCATCCCATTCAGGATCACAAGAGAGCTGAAGTCCAGTCAGCCATTCCTCCAGATAAAGACATGCTTTTGTGTATTGTGTTTGTTTCAGAGCATTGATCTTCAGTAAACAGAACGACAAGAAGTCTTCTCTGTCTTGAACTCACACACAGTTTGATTTGCACAGTAGGACGTCGGACACAGTCGGATCTTCCTCTCCGGCATACGGGAGAGTTAGTAAAGGTTTATTTTTAGGTCTCGGAGGAAATGTTAGGTTTTGAGAGCATGCATGTGGCTTTTTGGCTGCATATACTGCGGCACTTTCAGATGTAATTCAATATTATCAAAACACTTTCTCCTTCCGAAATCAGGGACATTTTTCAATTCAAATGTAGCTTTGTTAAGCAGAACTCTGAAGCTCTGCTGGGTCTGAAAGTGTGCTGAGATTGAGCATCTGACAGATATCAAACAAAGAACTGAAGTCATGCTCGATGAGATGGTGGGTTTCTTGATATCCTTAACCTTTTTGCACGTGAGTTTCTCTTGTACTGACGGACCCCCCCAGCGTGAGTTCTTTGATGCTTGTTGGAAATAAAACAAATCTTACCTTACACTTCACTATGGCGGCTTTGCACGCTGCCATATTTTTGTTGCAATGCAAGATGGGATTCCTCTTTCCCAGTCCTGGAAGTGGTTGTGACGGACGGAATGGGAGAAGGCTCGAGTGGACTGACTAGTTTATATATTCTTTGATGTCAGAAAACATGGCCACAGTGCTGCATCTAAACAGTGTGCTCCGATGGTAATGGCTTTATACTTCTATTTAGTGATTGTTTGAAAGTTTGTGACATATAAAAATAAAGATATTGTGATGTTGAAAAGACTATTTGAGCAGCTGGTTCATTATGACAAGCGCTTCAGTCCCTCTTTTGCTGGTAAACAGCAGCACTGATGCAGATCGCACTGGTTTGATCGTACACGTCTCAAACCAGCCCAGTGTAATCAAACCAGTTTGAACGTATGTATGAAAGGGTTAAGGAATCTGGACTCAGATCTGGATCAAATGTAGCACACCATCTTCCAACATGTTGAAGATGTCCCTTGATGAAATTTCAGCTTGAACTTGAATAAGCTGGTCTCACAGCCCGGTCAGGCGAAGTTGGTTTTACTGGTTTTAGATGGGCTTGAGTACTTTTTAGCTGGACAGACTGGAAGACCAGGTGGCTGTCCAGCTAAACACACCTTGGCCAGGCTGGGAGACCAGTTTAAACCAGCCTAAACTGACTCAGAATTAGGGCTCTATAATGCAGACGGAATCGCTAAATACATTCATAAAAATGGAATGGACTATAAAACGTGAAACGTCTGGAATAAAAATTAATGTTTGAATGCACAATTAATTTAATTAAAATTGCCATTTGTACTAGTGTGATTCGTAAACTGCAAAAGGCTGCGAATAAATTAAATAGATACACAGTCTTCATTAGAGCCCGACAGATATGGGATTTTTGAGACCGGTACCGATTACCGATATGGTGGCCGATATATTTAATTTTTGAGCTGGAATGAAAACAGACCTTTTCTATGTGAATTTTCACCAATTTTGCACCGATATGACTATGCAAAGGTACTCAGAAGGCTGCTTTCTTAAATATTTTTATCAAAGAATATTTGACATTATTATTATACATTGTCAACAAATTGTAGAAATGAACACTGAGAAAATAAATAATAAATACAAATACAATAAATAGCTAAATACAGATCAGTACTTTATGTTCAGTATCAGTCAAATGCTGACTATATTAATAATGCCGAGTCAAGATAAACAGCGGCAGCGATGTTCTGCTATACAAGTTCGGGGGAAACTTTCAATGGTGGAAAACCAGACTTTTAAATATTACATTTTATAAATGACACGACTGGAATTGTTCAGTTGAAGGGGGTATCAAACTGTGAGTCCTGAACAAAACAGTTTGGTGAATACATGGTTACACATTAGCTTCCACTCAGCTGACAACAATGAAAGTAGCTACGTGGTTAGCTAGTTCGCTATAAGCTCATTGCCACGGAGAGTAAAAGATGGACTTTATTTACTTTCCAGTATTGTGTCTCACCAACTAGGTAACAACATAGCGTGAAATTAACACTCAACGACACAATCCACCACCGCACCGTTGTCTGCTGAGCTGCTAAAAGATGCTCTGATGTTTATCTTTCAGTCTGCTACATTACTGACTGCACTGACAAACTATAGCTGACTAACAGCAAACAGACATGAGTGACATGGTTGTCAGGGACAGGGTTAATGTTATATTAGTTATATTGTAAAGGGAAAATGATGGGGTCATTGTTTAAGTTTCCAGTATGTATTTAACAGACTAGTTAACTTACCGAGATACCGTTTAACTCCGCCCTGTCTGCAGAGCCACCGTCAGATCAGACTCGGCTCTGTAAACAATGGAGTCGGAGCGCGCTCTGCTGGACAAACTACACTATGACACCGTTTAACTCCGCCCTGTCTGCAGAGCCACCGTCAGATCAGACTCGGCTCTGTAAACAATGGAGACGGAGCGTGCTCTGCTGGACAAACTACACTATGACACCGTTTAACTCCGCCCTGTCTGCAGAGCCACCGTCAGATCAGAGTCAGCTCTGTAAACAATGGAGACGGAGCGCGCTCTGCTGGACAAACTACGCTATGACACCGTTTAACTCCGCCCTGTCTGCAGAGCCACCGTCAGATCAGACTCAGCTCTGTAAACAATGGAGACGGAGCGCGCTCTGCTGGACAAACTACGCTATGACACCGTTTAACTCCGCCCTGTCTGCAGAGCCACCGTCAGATCAGACTCAGCTCTGTAAACAATGGAGACGGAGCGCGCTCTGCTGGACAAACTACACTGACACCGTTTAACTCCGCCCTGTCTGCAGAGCCACCGTCAGATCAGAGTCAGCTCTGTAAACAATGGAGACGGAGCGCGCTCTGCTGGACAAACTACGCTATGACACCGTTTAACTCCGCCCTGTCTGCAGAGCCACCGTCAGATCAGACTCAGCTCTGTAAACAATGGAGACGGAGCGCGCTCTGCTGGACAAACTACGCTATGACACCGTTTAACTCCGCCCTGTCTGCAGAGCCACCGTCAGATCAGACTCAGCTCTGTAAACAATGGAGACGGAGCGCGCTCTGCTGGACAAACTACACTATGACACCGTTTAACTCCGCCCTGTCTGCAGAGCCACCGTCAGATCAGAGTCAGCTCTGTAAACAATGGAGACGGAGCGCGCTCTGCTGGACAAACTACGCTATGACACCGTTTAACTCCGCCCTGTCTGCAGAGCCACCGTCAGCTCAGAGTCAGCTCTGTAAACAATGGAGACGGAGCGCGCTCTGCTGGACAAACTACACTATGACACCAATTCTAAAGCATTGTTTTCTGCATTATATTTTTTGAAAAAAGTTTTCATAACGGCGCATATCAGTAATATATACGCCGATACGATATATCGGTGAAAGGCTAATATCGGCTGATAATATCGGTCGGGCACTAGTCTTCATGTACTGCACGCTTCAAGATGAATGTGTGAAACTGGAAGATCTTCAATCATATTTGAACCTAAAGCTCTGTTTAAATGGATGCATCAAATTAAGAAAGTTATGACAGACATTTATTTCTACTTTGATATTCAGTGTACTACTACTTCTACTAATAATAATAACACATGAATGATAATGATCATACTGTATTCAAGCAATATCACAAGCAAAAGGACTGTTTTTGTCAGTGTTATACAGCACTTTAATTGACAAAAATAACTCCAGTGTTGTTTTGAAATGCTGTGATGATCTGTATAGAAGTACTTCCTTTAAAAAAAAGATCTGCAATTTTATGTTGAAAATTAACTGTTGTATTTTCATTAGATTGATAGTTTCAATGAATTCATTGTATTACTCATCTTTTTGATGATAAAATTGGATTCAACTTAAAATATGGAATTCAGAAAAAATCAAACGGAAAACACAGAATTTGGAAAATATTTAAATAAAATTAAACTAAAGGTTTTCATCTTCTTGTACTTAAATAGAAGTACAGTCTGGAAACGGGTAATTGTGCCAGTCCGTTATTGATTTAGTTTAATCTTATGTGATGTTTGAATGGTTTCTCAGGATCTTCCTCTGTTTGAGAGTTGCAAACATCCCAAACCCACCGAAGACCTCCTCATGGTCATCTTCTCTCATATTTTGACCTTTGTGTCACGTTTTGTCTAGACAATGGGGGGACGGTCTCAAGACTTGTTTCGAGCTGAATTCGAACTCGCTAACTGCAGACGACTCACTTCTGTTTGAGAAGGTCAAAAATGATCCAAACATCGATTACTGTAATGGAAGTCACGCTGTCAAGATGAGATGTTGCTTCCTGGAAATGGAGTTTGTTATGGACTGAAGTGGATCTTAGTGTCTCAAGTCACATCCTACAGTATTTTATGTTGTCATATTATACTTCATTGCCAGTTCATGGCGCACTCTAGCATGGACTGCCAAAACACTTTTGTCATTTGTTACTTAAAGCAACAGCTGAAGATCTGCAGCAGAAAAAAAAGAATTTGATGCAAAGTGCCAAGTGACATTATCTTGTGCCGGTAGTTTCTAATTTCAGTCCCTGAATAACATATAAACGTAATGCGTCTGGGAAAGGCATCTTTCTGCACAGTGCGTCTGTCTGTGTGTGTGTGTGTGTGTGTGTGTGTGTGTGTGTGTGTGTGTGTGTGTGCTATTAATACTGGATGTCTCTAGTAAGATGAATTGTCAGACTCCTGGCCTCAAAGGTTTGCCAGTGAAATTTGTCTTTAATTGCACACTAATGGCTTGACATGAGAAAAGACAGAGATCTCTGGTAATCATGAGCTGAGAAGGAAATGCAACCCCCCCCCCCCCAAAAAAAAACAGGTTTGGTGTAGAAAAGAAAGGGTGTTGCTTGGCGATGCTCATGTTGAACTGGAGGCTTCTGACCATTGTGATGTCCTTGAATTCCTGAGCTTCTCCCAGTTCCATCCTCGCTGTCTTCTGTTGATGTCATCAGGACACAATAATGTGCTGTTTTTATTCCACCAGATTTTTTAATTTTATTTCAGATTGGAAAAAGACATTCTAAGTTTTAAAGTGAACATGAAATGGCATTCAAAATCTAATTTTCCTCTAATGTAAACGATCTGGAAACAGGATAGCCTTTGAGAAAGAGAAAAAGTAGGGCGGGACTTGATTTGATTTAACAAGAGTTGATTGGATCTTGAAAAGTGGGTGTTACCCCAGTGGAGCCAGATGGTTGGAAAGGAGAGGTTGAACATTAAGAGTGCTTGATGAAGTCAGACGAAAAGGAACAATGTTAGAGACGCTTTCTGAAAGATCACAGAGATTCTTTGCCATTTAATCTTGTACACAACAGAAATGTGTATTAATAAAGTAAATAGGGTACATTTTGTTTTCATGTTTGATTTTACTTTTAAGAACTGAATCTCACATATTCTGACATCATTTGGGTCATTCCGTGTCAACTCAACCAGAGGTCGCTGACTCAAAATCTTTTCTTTCAACGGATAAACATAAAAGATGATGAAAGCCAAAATATCAAATGCCATGGATCAGAGTGGGTAATCCATTGTCAAAATGACCATTTTGATTTTGAAGCAAATCTAGGTCAAAAAACAAACAAACAAAAACCTTATGTTGGTGTCAGCGGGCATGATTTTATTTTTACACTATATTGGTCTATTACTAAAATCAGTTGACTTCAGCACCTCTTCTTGCATTAAATGCCAATGGTCTGAGTGCAAATTGGGGTTTTTTTGCGTTGTTTTTCCAAAGTTACAGTGTCTATAACTCCAGTAGGATCAAAGATACCTTAATATCCTTTTAGATTTTTGTATCTTGATTTTCTTTTTAGGGCCTATATGGTTAAATCCCAGAGATATGGGGCTAGTTAGTTTTTCATGTCCAACAAAATAAAGGTCTGAAGTTCGAATAATGTACCTTTTATTTATTCACATAAAAACAATAAATTTCAAAATCACGAGTTTTGAGTGTCCAAAAATACACGTTTATTAAGAATGAGTGACATGTGGCTCTTCAGGTAATATTAAAAATCTCATTTCAGCTGGGGAGTTTTCTGGAAAAGATATTTTAAGTCACTTTGTTTTATGCATTGATGCTCAATTTATTCAACATTAATTATAACATAATCTTACATTCATTTGGCCCAAAATAAAACAGGATCAGCAGTCATATCTCTAAAGAATTTCAGCTGCTGCATTTGTTTGATTAAACATGATGTAATGTGGAAAGCAGCCAGTAAACAAATCTCATCTTGGGACTCTCTTATTAACGCTGATGGTTTGATCGCCTCTGTGGCGGGCGGCACATTTTTCCAGACGTAACATCTTCCTTCACCCAAGTGGGCTCGTTCAAGCCGATGGTCCAGTCACTTTGAAGCATCTCATGGATGGTTTCTGTGTAGCGTCAAGAGCACCGAGGGTTATTTGTCTTACTTAGAGCGTATCTGATTTATTACGGAAAGAGCTCCCTCTGAAATCTCGAGTCTCAGAAGCCGCCACAGCTGAGTTCATTTTCCATCTCGTGCAATGCTTGCTGTTGGTTAATATCACGAGTTCAGCTCTATTTAAATTGCTTTAATCATCTGCTGGCTAAGAGTGTCTTTCTCCTGGGTCTGTTCTTGAATGGCCTACTTGGCGTCTGCTCGATCTGACTTGTTATGAAGTAATATTTTGACATACTTTCAAATTATGCCTTCCACTCTGTAACCAAAGTGATTCACCCTTCACATAATAAAAACTATGTTTATACCCACACACCAATACATATATACAGAAATAGCCTGTTAGAAATGGCTTCTTGGAACAAATATAATCAACATACTGTATATACAGATTGGGGGCCAAGTTGTTGCTAAATGGATACATTCTGTCGTCATTTAATCACCCTCATGTCGTTCCAAAACTGAATGACTTTCTTCTGTAGAACACTAAAGGAGTTATTTAAAGCAGAATGTTCAAGCTGCTCTTTTTCCTATAATGAAAGTGAATGGTGACCGTGGCTTTCATAAAACATTTTCATTGAATGATTTAAATTTTGGGTCTCACACAAAGCTGTCATATGGCTTCAGAAAACTGGGAATATAGAGAATAAGTCATATGGACTAAATTATCCACCTAACTCTAATACTAACCCCAATTCAAAGAAGGTACGCTGGTCAAAACTCTGTCTCATATACATATAGTTATGTGATTGAGTAAAATTAACATAGAATAACCTTGATTCATGAGTCCTTGCTGATCCTCCACCTGGTCGTCTAATGGTTAGAAATGCTAAATGTTACAGAAATACTCAAACCAGCCCGTCTGACACCAACAATCATGCCACGCTCCAAATCACTGAGATCACATTTTTTCCCCATTCTGATGGTTGATGTGAACATTAACTGAAGCTCCTGACCTGCATCTGCATGATTTTATGCACTACACTGCTGCCACACGATTGGCTGATTGAATAAACACATGGATGATTGTTGGTGTCAGACGGGCTGGTTTGAGTATTTCTGGGATTTTCACACACAACAGTCTCTAGAATTTACTCCGAATGGTGCCAAAAACAATAAAACATCCAGTGAGCGGCAGTTCTGTGGACGGAAACACTTGTTGATGAGAGAGGTCAACAGAGAATGGCCAGACTGGTTTGAACTGACAAAGTCTACAGTAACTCAGATAACCGCTCTGTACAATTGTGGTGAGAAGAATATCATCTCTGAATGCTATTCTGAGATGCGGGTTGGTGCTGTTTTGGGGGCACGAGGGGGACCTACACAATATTAGACAGGTGCTTTTAATGTGGCTGATCGGTGCATGTGTAATATATATATATATATATATGTATATATAACAGTTGGGGTAAGAGGCCCCCAGGGCAGTTTATAGTGATATAGGGACAATAGATATAGGGGAAAACAAATTGTCAAATTATGCAAATACTTTTGAGACAGCAAGATGCTTTTTAGCGTGACAAATTAAGGTAATGTATTTAAAATAACCACTTCATTAAAGGGTGCAACATTCCCTATTTATTTCAATAACATTTGGCATTTCATAACATCTCAAGTATTCTATAAAGAAATAAATCTCCATTGTGATTAGATCAGTCAATGTCAGCCCACTTTGAACATTTTTTTATTATAAGAAATCTATTTGACCCCCAGTACATTTACACATGTATTAATTTAGCTGACGCTTTTATCCAAAGCGACTTACAAATGAGAAGAACAACAGAATTGAATCATCCTAGGGAGGCAGCAGTAACACAAGTGCTGTAATACAAGTTTCAAAATTGTTTAGAGATGAACCCATAGCAAGGACGGTGAGAGACCGAGGTGGTAGAATGGATAAAAATTATTTATTTATTTTTTAAAGAAGATGACAGTGTATTAAAGGGATTGAGGCAAGTGCTCATGAAAGAGCTGTGTCTTTAGATGCTTTCTGAAGAATGTTAGAGAACCAGCTACTCGGGTGGAGTTTGTCAGGTCATTCCACCAGCGAGGGACAGTTGAAGTGAAAGTCCTGGACAGTGATTTTTTGCTTCTTTGAGATGGAACTATGAGGCACCGTTCACCCGCAGAATGCAAACTTCTGGAGGGAACATAGACCTGATGTATTGAGTGTGGACTGGGGGGTGCAGAGCCATGGTTGTTCTGTAAGCAAGCATCAGTGCCTTAAACTTAACGTGAGCAACCATTGGCAGCCAGTGCAGTTTGATGAAGAGAGGTGTGATGTGTGCTCTCATGGGCTCATTGAACACCAATCGCACTGGTGAATTCTGGATCAATTGCAGAGGTTTGACTGTACATGCAGGAATGCCTGCCAGAAGACCATTGCAGTAGTACAGCCTGGATAGCACAAATACCTGGATGAGGAGTTCAGATAGGTAGTGCCTGATTTTCCTGATGTTGAACAGATCAGATATGCATGATTGGGCAGTCCTTGTGATGTGGTCCGTGAAGTTTAACTGAACTGATACATAAACTTGCAACCCTTTAAATAAGATTAAATATTACATCAGATTATTCAAAATCAAACTTTTTAGCAAATCAGGAATATTTAGCAGTATATAGAGTCAAACAGGTGTTAAGAAAAGCACTTTGGTAGTTTTTGTTGCTGTTTGGTATTTTGGAGGAAAATCAAATCAAATGTGCCTTTTCCCCTGGCCCTGTTTTATCCTTCTAAATTGAGTCGGTACTACTGATACTATGGAATGAATAATATTGTTAACTTTTTTATTTTAGTATTGGCTTGGTAATGTACCGGTAGTCTTGGCATCCCTCAGCTGTAGTGAGAAACACAACAGATTCTGAGAGTTCTTGTAAAGGCCGGTGCTGTCTCTCTCTCCAGTGGCAGATTGAGAAGAACTATTGAATTTATTAAAACTCGGGACAAACAGTTCCAGCTGCGAGAGATCAGCATGAGCTGACAAACCCTTTACATGAAAGTCTTATATCCTCCATGAAATTCCCTGGTCACTCTTTCAGTCCTTGACTCATCATCTTCCACTTTCTGTTTTGTGTTTTTCCTCCACTGTTTGGCAGCATCTAGTATCAGGGGCAACAGTAAAATCTGCTGACTAACAAACAGTTATCTTGGATCAATGAAATGTTTTTAATGAGCCAATAGCTTGAGCACACTCTGAAGACTGCTTGAAGAAGATGAGATGGTCCTGTCTGCATTTATAGTCCTGCTGAGACAGTTTTTTTTAAAGATGGTGCAGGATGGTAAGCTAGATTTCCAACAACTGACTAGCGTATCAGGGAGGTCGACTAAGGATATCTAAATTTCTGTCCTTTTGTAGCGTTAATATTTTTAAAAGTGGTGCTTCACTGGGGATACATTTAGAGCCGAAGCTTCTCGGACAAGATTGTAACGTGCTAAATTCATCCAGCATTGCTACAGCCATCGAAACGCCGCTTGTGTAATAAATTCACCACTTTCAACTATTCGTTTCCTTGGAATTGCTATCAGACTCAAATCTTTTTAATAATTGGTCTGCACATGCAGACGAATGTCTTTGCTCATTGTGTCGTGTCCTGCACCATGAGCGTTGTGCTTTTAAGATGATGTGTTAAAAATAGTTTGAGTATCTCGAGAATGTGTTCCATTCTGTCGCGCTCCGTCCAGCTGTATTTTAAGTCAAGAAGGCGTAAAAACATATCTGATCGGTGATCTAAACACCCTATAAATGATACAGGTCTTCCGTAAGACAGACTAGTCTATGAGCACATTTACATGCACACAAATACGCTGATAACTACCAGAAGTCTTGTTTTTGGCTTAATAAGCATAATCGGTGTAAGAAAGTGTATGTAAATGCTCTCATTCAGACAACCCACGATTAAGGCTGTGTTGATACAATCAAATATCATGATACTTTTTCTCACAATATTGTATCGATACTTAGATCCATGTATTGTGATATATCGTGATATTTTCAGCGCAGTCTGAGACGCTTCACAAAAGAGACTGAAACTGATCCAGCAGGATTCACAGTTTCTATCACGGACATGCTGGACCTCTCTCACGCGTTTGGATCTAGGACAAATCTTCATTTGTACAATCCCAATGTCGATTCTTTCTGTCTACAATCCCCAACAATCAGGTGTGCATAAATAAGAAAGACCTGAAAGAGAATTTATTTCATACTGTATGCAAGCAAAATGGACATTATAAATGAACTATACTCAAATTAATTGAAATTATAAGTGAATTCGAAACATGATATCGTGATGTGTCATGATATATCGAATTGTAACGTGTATCGCAGTACATATCGTATCGTGAGGTGGCTGGCGATACCCAGCCCTACCCACGACTTGTCAATTTTAAAATATGTAATTTTGCTCATCTCTAGATTGTGACGGGTCTTTTTAGACTGCCATCCCACAATTCAGAGACGCTATCTCCGTCTCCAGGCGTGATTGGTTATCTCTTTCTTATAGCTGCACATTTGAGGTTATTTTCATGGTATGTCGCTATTGTTTGAATGTAATATTTTGTCTTGAGAATTACTGGTTTGGCCATCCTGATATGTTGATAATAGGTGAGTGTGGAGAAAAAATATTTTCAACACCATCTTTCAGTTCTCCTTGGCTATTACGCCTTAACTTCTGCTGGATTTATGTGGATTTACTGACTGTGGTTTCCAAAAGTGTATTATAAGCCAGTTGTTATCTCATCCAAAGAGCAACATGAAGACTTGTGCCAAGTCAAGATTCTTGTTGCTGTTTTCAGTCGTGTGTTGATGCTTTCTAAGTAATCAGTCCCTAAAGAATGCTATTAATGAGTAATTAGACTGGAATAGAGAGCGTAATGCCCATGAAGATGTATTCATGTTGTTAGCTTGGAGTGGAACATTTAAATCGACCGTACTTTTGATAAGTGCTTTTGTGTCAGAATGCTCTGTGGTGCAGCATTGATTCCTGATCTCTGAAGTCCCCAGATTTGTGCTGTTTTTGATGTTTGTGGTTGGGGTTTATTTTGACTTGAGTCAAACCGCAAGCGTCCATCCGGTGTGAGAACCCAAACACTGTTTGTTTTACTTGATTCAAGGCTGTTTAGATTCTTTTATTGGATCAGTAGTTAAAGTGTGTGCTTTTATTTGGATGATTCATGCTGCTGAATTGTGTTTTTTAGCCACAGCGAGGTCGTTGCAGAGGAAAAGTACTTCCATTAGTTGTTGACTTGGACGGTGGCCAGCGGCGAGTGCTCGATATTGATCAAAGTGTGTCATCTCAATAAATGCTTGGACTCGGCCTTTCTATCCATTGTCCTCCATTACCTAATTGGAAAGGATGAATCAATGGCAGCAGAGCTGAAACAGGGCAGATTAGTTCTTGTCCATTTTTAGTGTCCTCAAATCCCTTTTGAAATCTAAAGGGGATTGTGCCTTTTCTGTTGCGGCCCCTCGCCTCTCCACATTAGATCCTGTGGCACAATTGAGTCTTGTAAAACTCAGTTAAAGACTCATCTTTTCTCTATTGTCTTTGTGGTTTTATTGTGTATGTGTTTAAATGTGGCTGTATTTAAAAATGTTCTGTTGTAAAGCACTTTGGTCAACATGTGTTGTTTTAAATGTGCTATAGAAATAAATGTGATTGATTGATTGATTGATTGATTGATAATGGAATTAGTAATTCAGTTTTTTTTTATTGAATCTTGACTTGGATTCCGATCTCGTTTTTGTTCTGTTTCGTTGTAAAATTCATTCACACATTTATTTGTTATAACCCAGTTAACTTAAATATTCTTGTAATTTGTAATATAACAACAACAGCAACAACAATAATAATATAATGTATTATTATATATTCACTAAGCTATTACATGTCTTCAAGAAACTGAAACTAATGCATCAGATGGTCTAATGGACTGCTTTATGGTGTTTTTATGGTTGTTTTATGTCAGTTTTGGAGCTTGACTTTAACGACTGACTAAGACACAGTGTCAGATTTGCATCGATCTTGAGCAGGGCTGTCAGGTTTATGAAATTTGACTGACGATTAATTGCCAAACAAATAATTGTGATTATGATGATTAATTGTCTGTTTTAGGGCTTTCAAGATTAATTGTCATAAATTGTCATATTTCATATTTAATTTCAAAGATATAAATCAAATAATAAAATAGGGAAATATGATTTCTTTTTAAGGCTTTAAAAACTTATGAATGACATGAAAAGCAATGTTTTAAATATCAGAATATTATAATATTATTTATACAACCAATTTGTTTATGATTAAATTACTACTAGAGCACTACCACACCCCTGGAGTCAAGAGTTTGAATCCAGGGTGTGCTGAGAGACTCCAGCCAGGTCTCCTAAGCAACCAAATTGGCCCGGTTGCTAGGGAGGGTAGAGTCACATGGGGTAACCTCCTCGTGATTGCTATAATGTGGTTTGCTCTCGGTGGGGCGCGTGGTGAGTTGTGCGTGGATGCCGCGGAGAATAGCGTGGGCCTCCACATGCACTGTGTCTCCACGGTAACGCGCTCAACAAGTCACGTGATAAGATGCGCGGATTGACGGTCTCAGACGCGGAGGCAACTGAGATTCGTCCTCCGCCACCCGGATTGAGGCGAGTCACTACGCCACCACGAGGACTTAGAGCGCATTGGGAATTGGGCATTTCAAATTGGGGAGAGAAAAAATAAATACATATATATATATATATATATATGTACTACTAGAGCACAAAATTGTTTACAATTTACAATGCATGCAATTCAACAGCACAAAGTTCTTCATAGATCTATCTTCTTAATTTTGCTCTCGAAGTGCACCAGATTGATGCATTTAACTTTAAAATGTACAGCATTTTCTTACGGGGGAGCATGCTTGCAGCACCTTTATGTTATGCTGCTGTATATGTTACAATGAAACACAGTATGTTTGTGCATTATTTTGTTTATGAAAATCCTACTGAGTGTGTCTCAGATAGTAAAAAGACAACACGTCCAGCGCAAATGCACAGTTCGTCCTTTTTTTCCATTTTGAAAAGGAAGCCTTGTGCTCTGTTCTGCTGTAATGCAGTATAATGTTGTCCTGACGCTTTGTAAGTGATTTGTTGTTAATTCGATGGCTGTGATTCACACATGACAGTGACAGTGACAGTCTGCAGTTTCAGAAGACAGTCAAGCTGAAAACAATCAGTGAAGCTGATAAGAATAAAATGGTTTTGAACACAGCAGTGTTAGGGCCATATTTCTTCACAGTCGATTCGCTTTTACAGCCGTGTGCTGCAGCATGAGGCTTTTGATAGCAGTGCAAGACACGTCTTCCTTTGAACTGCCCCCCATTTCAAGCTGGTGTGTCATTTTTTCAATGTTATAATTCTTTCTAGTTTATTTCTCCTTCAAATTGGCATACATTGTACATTACATCCACCAAACCTTAAACAGGGGCAGTTAAGAGTTGATCAGGTTGTCAAGTCCAGATTGAAAACCTTAAATGACACCTGTTTTGTTTCAGGTGAGCCGTTTTTAATTAATAAGCTAACAGCTCCAGTTTAAAGGGTTAAAACTCAAAAAGTATATTTATCGGGTATTGATATTTGCCACAATGAGCTGGAAATTATCAGCTAATGTGTTTCGCTCCAGAAATTCCATATTGTGCATTTGGATTTTTCGGGAAAAAACAAAACAATAGTAACACTTCACCCTTCTCCTCATCAAGCCACAGAATTTTAAGTAGCAGCAAGCAAAGAAAGTTGAATCAAGGTGCGAGACGAGTTTAATACTTAGGTTAGACTTTTGTTGAAATATGCACACCATTGTGAATTTTTCTAGTACTAAACGCTACTCTTCTAAAGTAGCTTCTTTCCAAAGAAGTGTCTACAGAAGTCTAGATTCCCCTCGAGTGTTGAAGTGTTTGAGTGTTTTATTCCTCTGTAGAATTCTTAAAGCAGCTGGTTTGTTGAAACAGTCTTACTGTACCTGGCAGCGTTGCCTTCCAGCAGTAACTCGCCATGCCAGAACAGGGCTTGGTCAATTACACCTACACTTTTCAAATCATAAAATCTCTATATGTGTATTATTCTGTGGGTTGAAGTCATCCTGAGCCAGGGAAAGGGAGAGGAAGGAAGGAGGAATAATACTCTGCTTTGCACCTCATAAAGAACACAGTTTGCATGTGAAGTCGAGTTATCCCACAATCCTTTCACTTGTCTTCTCTGAGTGTGTTTGAAATGATAAAGCGCACAAATCTTCTTCACGCTTGTGGCTGTTCAACACTCTAAAGTCAGTGTATCGTATTTAAATGCTGTGAGGGTTAGAAAGAGGGTGGAAAATGATCACAAAAACACAATCATGAATGTTTTTGGTGTGACAAACATTGTTATAATTGGCATTTTTGGAATAAAAATCTACAGAATGATAGAACATTCCCAGTTTACGCTGGCCAGTGTTCTTTCTCGGACAGTGTTGTTTTCCTTCTGACTTTATTAATGCGATTGTAATGTAAGTGTTGTGTTATAAGCAGGACTTGATTTGACTGGGGATGCGAGGGGATGCCATCCTCCTTGTTGAAAGAAACCTCATAAAAACCACCCCCCCTTATCATCCCCTTTAGATCAATCATGTACTGTATTAACTAACGAACTAATCATGCAAATAAAATATAATTCTCTACAGACTTTAAATAACGTTGATTAGCCGGTCGGAATTCAATATTCCAAGGAGCCTCGTACACGTAAACATGTTGGCTGGTGTAAGATTTCAAGAGATGCAATCCCCCAATCAGAGCTGCACACTTGCACAGTTTGGAAATATTCTGCCAGTCTTCAAAAATGGCTAAGGGAACAGTTTAAGGAAATCTTTTGACTTTGTTTAAAAAGTAGAAAATGGAAGGTAAGTTATTGCTATGACTAGTATGTTAGGGCATTTCCAATGACTTAAAAACGCTTGGTGTATAGATCACTTTCTTACACCTCTGTTTTAGCATCCTGCATAGAAACAGCCTCCGTTACTATAAGTGTGAATCTTCACTGGCCTCACGATTCAATGACGATTCAAAGGGCAACGATTTGATTATAAAACGATTCTCTTGTCCTTCAGTTTCTTCAAAATGTATTTTTTACTCTCTATTTTTTCCCTTTCAGCTTTTTATTTAACAGCTGTTTTAAAAAAATCAGAATGAGTCACATTACATAAACTGGCCTTTAACATTCAGTATGAGCTGTGAACAAAACATGGAACATCCACAAGATTAAATAAACGGTTCTGTAGTTTAAACGAGTATCTCAGTTTTTCAGTTTCTTTCTTTAAAACCTCATAAAAAATCTCTTAAAAGCTCAAGAAAAATATTGGTTCTCCATCAGAACACACTGAATACTCTTACTTCAACTGATTATATTATTATTTTTATTTTAGTTTAAGCATTGTAAATCATTTAGTAGTATTTAATTATTATTTAAAATTAATCTATGCCATGTTATTCATTTTAATTTTTAAGCACAACTGGAAGTTGCTGGTCCAGGTTGAGAGATATATCTGCTTCTATGAGAGTGCAGCGGTCAGCTTCTGCTCACCTGCACAGGTGATAGTAAAGCGGTTTAAATAACGCAGTTGTTGCTTCAGAAATATATCAAGCGTCTCATATACACTGTTCCATCTGTTTGCTCTGTGAGTAGAAGATCGCACGACCCTGTCGCAAAAGCTACGATGGATTTTAAACCTTTATCATCAGGTGTGCGCACTGTCCTGACAAGCGAGTGACCGGTGATGGCCGGCAATAAAGCAAAAGCCAATGAAATGGAGAGCACGCAAGAGTAGAGAAAGACATTAAAAAAAAAAATAATTAAATGAAAACATCGCCAACATCTCCCGAACCGCTGCCTCGTCATTATATAATATATATATAATAATGGGTGCGAGCTCATCTGTCATGTTGTTTGTTGGCTTGTTATCACGAATAAACTCTCCGGTTGCTATGTGCGTGGGTTTGTGAAATAATTGTGGGACTGTAGTTTCATCCGGGCACAAATGGTCATGTGTTTAATACAGCTGATCTGCAAACAGTCGTGTTTGTGCGCTTGACTTCAGTACTTATCTCGCGTCTTTGTTTCTACATCTGTCTTTGGCGCGCGTCACTACTCTACTGTGATTTAAACTGAACTCAGAATCGATTCTGATTCTTTTGAGAATCGATTCAGAATCGTTTGAGTATGAATCGCGATGCATCGCTGAAACGATTTTTTCCCCCACTTCTATTCGTTACTAGTTCGGTTATTGAAGTAAAGAACATGCGTGTGTGTGACTGAGCAAAGAAAACTATTCATGATCTTACATGGATTCTTTTAACAAAATTCATTATAAAATGCAATAACAGATAGTAGCAGGTGGATATTATGGCCACATATGGCATTTAGCTTTGCAATAGTGCCATAAATGCAGAATGTAAACATTATAAATTACACATAATCTACTGGATATACATCACTTCATATAATCATTGAGGAACATCGATAAAAGCTTTTTTGCTGATTTAATCTAGATTCCATTCATAGAATGAGGCAGAAAGCAGATTATTTCTAGATATATGCCGTATGAAGCCAGTGACAGTTGCAGTGACAGCTCTGTCTTTTCTATAATGCTTTTCTGTAATAAACATATAACAATTCAAACCTGCTCGGAATATATATGCAAACCATATATGCCCTAATCAGTATTTATTTATTTACTACAGGCAGTCAAAGTGTTATTTGTATGCTTTATATGAAGGTTATAAGGATAATATTGTAATATGGTATGTGGAAGTCCCTGTCATGTGGCCTGTGAGGTATGCATGATGTAATAACTTCTAATATCAATATGTGCCATGACATGGCATTCCCTGTTCTGGATGCTTATAACACACTTTAGTGTTTCAGATTGCATAATTTTGTGGAAAAGAGACATGAATGACAATTGTTTTAAAGAAATTTTAATTGAACGAACAAGAACCCATAAATCTTTCTCTAAACGTAACATTTGATCAAAGATGAAGCATTACACTTTACGTAATGATGTATAGTTTGCACCCAAAGAAATTTAATTAAATTAAAAAATACCAACCATCTCCCTTGAATTTTAAAACGGAGTTCTCTTACTGTGCTCGAGTGAAAGCAGTGAGTGTTTGGTGTGTGTTCACAGATTTTGGCAGTAAAACAGATGCGGTACATTGTGTGTGGAGATTAGCTGCATTCGACTTCAAATCCCAAACGTTGGGCCGTTATTGTAGCTCAGGGCGGGACTGAATGTGTGCACTGTGTGAGCTTTTAACCCAGTTTGCATGACTTGAATATTTAATAAGAGTTCAGCTCCAGGAATGCACTCAAAGGCATCTCTCTCTCTCGCTCTCTCTCTCTCTCTCAGTAATTGCATTATTCATCAGAGTCTTGAGGGAAACGCCCACAGATGATGAAGTGGTGATTTCACTCATTCAGTGTGTTAGTGGAATGGAACACATGGGCGGCAGCAGATGTCGTTAAGTCTGTCTGTGTGTTGAATGTGTCTTAATCTGAACCCGTTTACTGTTGCGGGTGAAGTTCCACTTGGAATGTAACAGTTTCACAATATTCCCGCTTTTAAAACAGACTGTTTTCATACCGTTGACATCTTCGCAGTCATGGTATTTTATGAATGTGAAGTCAGTTATTTTCTGAACTTTTCTAAAATCCAAATCAGTTCAATTAAGACCGAATCGGCTACTTTTACACAGCATCATATAAACTTGATGTGATAAAATAAATCTCCAAATTGCGACGTCCTCATTTTACATTGAACTGTCAGTCGATTTTAAAGGTGACACTCATGAACGTGATGTTAGAGAGAACACAGACATGTCGATTTTCATAGTCGTAACATCCTTGAAATGTATTTTTAATGTCTTGTCAATGTCATCAGCCACTGAAGTTCATCTGTGATCAGAGTTGATGGGATTATCCTGATTAACATGCTCGTGCACTGAAGTTTTCTCGACACATCCCGCTGAGAGCAGCTTAACCTCCACACTGAGAGAAAGTCACATCAGGTGATCTGTACATGGATCAAGACTCCAGTCGTTAAGCTGTGTGATGCAACACATCTGACACGACACCGGCCATTCAGACTTCCAGCATGCATTCACACTAGAGCTCTTGCATCAGACCCGAGTCATTTGAGATCAGAGTTTGGTTTGTTTGATTGGTGTGAAAGCTGTTTTACCCTGGTCTGCTTGACAGTGGGGGTCTGGAATGATGACAGCAGTCAGTATCATTGGACACATTTACATGCACGGTCTTACACGATTATGCTTAATGAGCTGACAATGTGTGTGGTCATTTAAATGCCTTCAGCGGCATTCCTTAAGTGGAGTAAAGTCATAAACGGTTTAAGCATAAACCCTTCAGCACAGGTACATTTTTGCCCATTACCCCGATTTTGCGTTGCATGTAAAACCCTTTTACCAACGTTCTTACCGGCTCATCTAGTGTATGCAAATGTGCGCATGCTTCTTCACGGCTTAATGTCAAAAGCAGAGAATAATGTGATTATGTCTAATCTCATGTAAATGTGCTTTTCAAGTTCAAGTCTTGATTATTAGGCCAGTTATCTGCATTATTACCCACACAGAAATGGGGGTCGTGTTTATGATCACTGATTCTCCTTATTGGTTCATTCTTGTCATATGTGGTGGTCGGGTTTTCCCATTTCTTCCCTTGTATCAACCCTGAGATGTCTGATTGAGAAGGTTTTTTCTTCGACACCCGAGCTTAACCATGCAAAACTGATCTCGCTGAGCCGCTCTGATACTGACCTCACTGGACTGACGGACACAGACTAAATTATGCTTGACATGGTCTGATTTGCACCATTAGAGACTCGAGCAATATAATTATACACACCGTCAGTGTCCAAACGTTTCTTTGACACGTTCATCCTTGGGATGTCTATTCTTTTCAGTAGACACGTTTCTAAATCACATATCTTTACGTGTTTCATTGTGTTCTTTGGATTATGTGTCATTGGCATAATATTGCATACGTGTTTATGTTTCTGTGTTTCCCTGAACAGATATGTCAAGGGTCTGGTCCATTTCCTGGAAAGATTGATTGATTGTATATACTACCAGTCAAAGCTTCAGACACACATACTCATACTTTAATATTATTATTTTCCATATTTTAGAATCATAGTACCGTCATCAAAACTGTGAAGTTATACAAATAAAAGTTTGGAAAATTCATAGTGAATCAAATCAGACTTTTACTCTCAACACGCAGTGAAAGATCTCACTGCTGAAATATACATATTAATAGATCAATCTTGGGATTTTAAGAATCAATATTGGGAGTTAATTGGAAGAACTCAATATTTTCCCCCATTTCTAATATATTATTTTTATTTTAAGCTATACATTTTTTTTTATATGTTAAAATGAGCTAAATCCAATGCATTTAGCATAATCCCAGTTGAGAATCACTGCTCTGTAAATCTATGCTGGAGAAGCTGGGTTGACATAGTGAAACATTAGGAGGAAAAAGGTTTCTTCATATTTAAAAATGTTTTATCTGCCTCTGGGCTGAATATGGAGCACAAGCTTCTCTGGTATATGGAAACTGAACATAAATTAGGCTTGCTACTGCTCTGAAAATGAAATTTTTGACATTTTAGTGTGATGCATTGTGTGAGTGAGAATCTGCACAGACAGAATAAAGGTGATGCAAGCTGATGCAATCTAATGGACGATGAGTTTTGCATACGTTCTGGACCATCTCGTTTGCATGAAGGTAGAAAGCAGGTTAATAGAAGGACAAACCCATCAGGTGAGGCTGTGTCTCTAATGATGGAAATGTCCAGGTGATCTCTAGAATGGCTTTGATGATGTAGCAGCGTGTGCCAATAAAACCAATCTGTGCCCAGCATGTCTGTGATTGGTTATTTGCCTATAAAATGAGCTCAACCCAAACTTAAACTAGAACCAAAGCTTTAAACATGTGCTGTGTCAGTTCTGGTTTGTTTGTTTGTTTGTTTGGTGTGAAAATGCCTTTGTGGTGAGATCACGATTAGGTCTGTGCAAGTGAAAACAAACAAAAACCATCATTAATTCTGTTGGTTTGGAAGTCATCTTTTGGTCTCTCAAATCGAGCATATCAATGACACTTTTCGTCATGTGGACGTTTTTGTCATGCGGGTTTGTTTTCCTTTTCCCCTCGTTTGGGAAGTCCCGGGGTGAATTTACAGCGACAGATTCCCAGCCGTTGGTCCGGACCTCCCAGTCCTTGTGTTTCATACAGGTAGTGTGGGAGTCACACACTTTATTGTTTCGAAAGGTCTTCGTGGAACATTCTTCCCCTTTTATTCTCTCTGTAAGACTTGAGCACCACACAGAGACTGAAGCTTCAGAACTTCCTGCTAATGACAGAACTATAGAAACACAGAACTGAATACTCGTTCTACAGCTGTCTCTGTCCATTCATTTTGTAATCAAGTAATCTAACCATTTTCCTGTTGATTAATCGAGTATTTAATCACTTAGATTTCATAAAGTAGTCAAGGTGAAGTCACATTTGGCTAATTATGGCGTTCATTACGATTTTACGATTGAAAAAGAACAACAAAACTATTCTGCAAACAAAGCAGATATACAAAGATTGGCGTGCCCAACTTTAATGCAAGATATACTTTTTTTCCATTATCTAGTTCAACATGATGTACCCGTTTCAGTTTAGAACTCAGATTATTGAGTTACTGTATATTCATGGTTAATACAAGCCATTTTATTTATTTATTAACTATCACTAACATGAAAAGTGGATGTCTTCTTTGCGATGTTTTTTTCAGGTCGACTGTACATTGTCAACTATAAAAATGATTGTTTTTGAAATGTAAAGTGAGGTAATCTTACACAGCTGACACATGTTGTTGTTATGGGTTCAATGGATGTCATTTTGATTTAAAATGTGGTAAACGTCTCCACATAAAAGCAGTTCTGTGTTTCAGTTGTCAGTGGAAACCTTATGACAATAATCAGCACTCCTTTAAACCCATAGCGACCCAGTAATTGTTATTGTCCAAACTTTGCTTTTTGTTTGCGCTGCTGTAGTCTGATTGTCTGTAGTGTACACAGATGTTCATGTATGGGTTCTTATTTTCAGCAAACTGACCACACTTTAAAGTCTTTCATTTCTGTGCCACTTCTGTCACCAAACTGATGAGTCTTTTCAAACAGGTTTCCCTGAACACTCCACCAATCTACCATTGGTTAAACAAAAACATAGTCCCGCCCTGTTTTGATACTCACAGGATTTACACCTACTTATAAAGAATACTTTTTTAAGGTTGCTTATTATGCTGGGATAGGAAGAAGTGTTTTAAAGTATGTTTTCCTCGTCCTTACAACATGGTGGTCAAAAACGCGTGCTTCATACAAGGTGCTTGAAGTGCTTGAATTTGCTTTTTCAAATGTAATCCTGGAAAACCCTTGAAAATAGTCATTTTTTAAAACAGGATTTAAAAATATATTTTATAGATACTGCTGTGGCAGATTGAACAAGTATGAATTCTTACAACTATCAGTTTTAATTAAACATCACTCTCCAGTTTGGGGGGTCTGGGTATCTCAGCGAGTATTGACACTGACTGTCACACCTGGAGTTGCGAGTTCGAATCTCAGGGTGTGCTGAGTGACTCCAGCCAGGTCTCCTAGGCAACCAAATTGGCCCGGTTGCTAGGGAGGGTAGAGTCACATGGGGTATCCTCCTCGTGGTCACTATAATGTGGTTCGCTCTCGGTGGGGCGCGTGGCGAGTTGTGCGTGGATGCCGCGGAGAATAGCGTGAAGCCTCTACACGCGCTACGTCTCCACGGTAACGCGCTGGGAATTGGGCATTCCAAAAAAAAACAAATAAGATTACTCTCCAGAGTGAAATAATGAGATGAGATGTAAAACATTCTGAGGTGCAGATCAATGGAGGATTCGGTTTTGTGAGTCGTCTAGCGCCCCCTTCTGTAAAGACAGTGTTGTGTCTCATAAAATAGATTATTTCTGACAACATTTGGGTTAAAATCAAAATATGTTGACAGACATGTCCCTTGACTTTTTTAGTCATGAAAAAGCTTTCAAGTAGCCAAAAAAATTAATTAATAAATACAAATTAAAAGGTATCATTCTAAAGTCTAACCTTTATTGATATGAAAAGACTCTGTTTTGCAAATTTATAAAATATATTTGAAATTGTCAATTGCCTAAAACAATCCTTGTGCCCTTCATCTGGTACACCACTACTGGGACATGTAAAGTTATTTATGTATTTACTTTGTACTTATTTTTAATAGAAGCATTAGTGCAAGGCCGAACAAGTGTGCAAACAAGCAAAACAAAATTATTATTAATAATTTAAATCATTAAAAATGAATGTTTATCCCTTGATTTCATGGCATTGAAAATCAGTGTTAAAACCTTTTTTTTTATTTATTTTTTTTCTTTATGTTTTAACATTTTCTTTTAAATACAAAAAGTTCTGGAAAATAATTTTTAAGGTCAAAGTTCAGAGGCTGCTTAATTATGCATATAGTGATTTCCCCAGCATGTTAAAACGTGATTAATTCACATTTTAATTAATATTTTCAAACAAACATAGTTGGTGTTGTACCCCATTGAACCCTCATTAGTGTTAATTTAGTGTAAACTTGCTTCGTTTGTGATACAAAATTAAATAATAAAAGAAAGAACAACAGACAAGTTGTCCTTTTATGAATAAAAAATGATGTCAGTATGTTATAAAATGTTTACCTTTAGTGTTTATGGACAAAAACTGAACAGACAATGTCAATATTTTGTAAGTTGGAACATTTTTTGAGAATGACTCATTTATAATTTGTGTCAGTTCCTCTCATAAATCTGTTGTGTGACTTTAGGAAACATGAAACACATGAGTCGTATGGACTTGTGTTGACTGACACAGTTATTCACTTCTGTTGGAAAGTGAAGTGTGTTTTAATGAACACATTACAATAACACATTAATTTCATCATGAATGAACCAAGAATTATTACTGTGAGAATATGTAGTTCAAGATGCTCATCAAGATATGTTGTACCTGTGATAAGTAATACATTAACTGAATGAGTACAATATTTAAAATGAACAAATACAGAATTATTTTTAATGACATCTCGAGCATAGTGCTTGAAAACAATTAAAAATGTGCTTGAAAAGTCCTTAAATTTAAATTTGAAGCATCTGTACGAACCCTGAAAACAATGACAGATTTTTCATTTGATGGGTGAACCAAAATAATAATAATAATAATAAATAAAATAACAGCATTAGGTGATGGTGATGCATCACATGTAAGAGCAATAAACCTGTCAATAAAGTGTCCTTTTATTGTTATTATTCTCCTCATGCATTCTCATGGCTGCAGAACCATCAGAATGAAGCTCTCAGAGATGTATTGAAGTGTTTCACTAATGGATGTCAATCTTTTGGAGATGTTCAGGGCTCGTTCCTCCTGCAGTATTATGTGGAGAGATGAGGGAGTGAATACTATAATGATATAAAGAGGTCAAGACGTCAGACAGGCAACATTCACCTGGTTTGAAGATTCCTCAGCTCTGCTCCTAAATGACTCATTTTGAAGGCAAAGTGTTTACTAAAGAAATGGAGTGAAACTCACCGAGTTGCTAAGTTGTTAACTTGTTGCTGTGTGGTTGCTAGGGTGTCATTGCTGGTTATTTATTGGCCCAAGAATAGTCAAAAGATGTTATTCTGTCTGTAGACTTGACTCGAGTCCCTCCTTGTAAATCTAAGGGATTTTTTTTTTTTTAGGGGAAAACCTTATTTTAAATAATGTAATCATTAAAAAAGAGAAAGTCCCATGCTTTGCATTTCTTCTTTGCATTTGACATTGATTCATTGTCTGGGTGAGTTTAATTCCAGTAATGGCGTTTAATGAGGAGTGTGCCCAGCTTTTGTCTTTCTCTGCATCTTCTCTTCCTCATAAAATCATGACATCACTTCTGCGCAGTTGTGTTTCTGTCACAGGCGTGTGCATATGTGCTGTTTTCTAGGTCACTGTGTCATATATTGTTCTTACACTCCTGCGGTTTATTAACGATGGGTTAACGAACAGTAGGGGAGGGGCACAGTGCACCAATAGGGGTTTTATTGTTCAGTCAGCCCCGCCCACTTTATTCCCAAAACATTCTGGAATCTCACCAGTTTGAACCAGAATCACACATCACTTGAACAATTGGCCTGAATTAAAGTACACCTTGGAACATTTTGTTCATTACTGACATCAGTATGCTAACGCTAAAAATGTACAATCACAGTATTTTTCAGCCTTTTTAGTGATATTTAGTTCATATATTGACTTAAAAAGAAGCTATTCTAAAATCACTTAAGAGTGTTTTTGTTTTTAAATTAATTACACTGTTTCACTAAGATTTTTTTTTTCTTTGATATGCACCAATAGGACAATACATAATAATAAACAGCAGTATTTACCTGCATATATTGTACACAAAAGTGCCATATTTCTGTGAACATTTTTGAATGATGCAAACAAATCGTTGAATCTGTTTTGAATTGATTAATTGAAACAGACAGTTTGAACTGATTCAAATCGAAATGAATCAAACGTATCAAATCTAATGGCATTTTGCAGCTAAAGTTTCAAGCAGAGACGTTGTTAAAACATCTAAACACTCTCATACATACAATGGCCTTGATAAGAATTATTGTTTTTGTCTTGTGAGATAATTCAGTGTTTTCTCATAGCACATCTTGGAATGAAGATATTTTCACCCCAAACATGGCCCTCCTTGTACCCAGATGTTCTTGAATTCCTCTGATGATAATTGTGTTTATTCTGGTTATCTTCATTCTCTCTGAAACAGAATTCCTCCTGCAGATACAAAGTGTGAGGAAGATTAATCCAAGTGCTTTAAACTCTCTAATAAGAAGAGGTTGTGGTTCACAGTAGTTCAACCGTCTGATAAGATAATCAAATGTTTAGACAGCTTCAGCAATAGATCGTTCACTGGTTAGATGTGCTTGTCAACACTAATTCTCTTTAGCACGAGGTCAAAACTCCCTTTCGGTTTACTTTGATTTTGTTTCCATACTTGAATCAGTTGTGCTTGCTAAGGCAAACATTACTACTACTATTACTCATACTGAGAGTTACTGATTGGAACAAACCCGAACCCGGAGTATTAAATGTTCAGTGTGTAACTCGTCCTACAGACATGAATGATCCCTCAAATCACGTGTGGTGTTGAGACGTGTGCTGTTACTTCTAACAAATCAGACTAACCAATTGTATGCATGTCGAACGATGAACTTTGCCAAAACATCCATGAGATTAACGTTTCAAAGAGATCATACAGACTTCAGGATGGCCAACGAAACAACATTTAAAAGTCCCTTATTTGGAAGGTAAAATGTGATTGGAATTTGAAGTTCACAATAATTGTGGTTATCTCAAATAGCTGTGATTTAGACGATTATTTAATAATCGCGACAGGCCTAATTGAAACAAACCGTTTGAACTGAATCAAACCCTAACCTCATCTAATCATAACCACTCACAATCATTACAATCATTTCTTTACAAGAAATCATCTTCAAAATCATCATTTCTTCACAAAATGTCAAGTATTTATTCCTCGCAATAACCAGCCCCTTTTAAGACAACATTAAGAGGTAAGTAAACCAGCTATAAAAGGATGCTATTAAAATGATTGAGGGTCAATATATCATATACAGTCCATAGTTAAAAGTGAATAATTTATGATTGTTTTGCCCATGTATGACACCACCAAGGTATACGACTGGCTTCGGGAGCTTTCAGAACATCACCAATCCAAAGTCTGTATGTGGAGGCTAATGAGCTTTCTTTGGAAAACAGATGCCTGAAGCTGGCTTTATAATACGCAATCAAGCTTAACACAAATAAAGAAAACCCGGCCTATCCAGCAGTGTTTTCACCTCAACTTTCAATAATGTATGAATAAAACAAACAAGTAACATCCGCCCACTTGGTCTACACATTAAACATCATCTGGAGAATTTAAAAGTGGATTTTCTAGCCAGGTCTCCTAAGCAACCAAATTGGCCCGGTTGCTAGGGAGGGTAGAGTCACATGGGGTAACCTCCTCGTTCTCGCTCTCGGTGGGGCGCGTGGTGAGTTGTCTGTGGATGATGCAGAGAATAGCGTGAAGCCTCCACACGCGCTATGTCTCCGCGTTAACGCGCTCAACAAGTCACGTGATAAGATGCGTGGATTGACGGTCTCAAACGCGGAGGCAACTGAGATTCATCCTCCGTCACCCAGATTGAGGCACTACGCCACCACGAGGACTTAGAGCGCATTGGGTATTGGGCGTTCCAAATTGGGGAGAAAAAGAAAAGTGGATTTAAACATATTGGAACAAACTCACTTTTGCAATATTGGTCCTTGGGACATCGAAAAACCCAGATCCTTCTGGATTTAACAAGTGATCCAAATGATTATCACCAACAACTTCTGGACATTAGACAAATGTTTTCATTACATAATCCACTTTATATAGGATGTAAATCTGAAAATCATAACTACGGCAGGGTATACATATTCCTAACCAAAGCTCAATTTTCACTGCAGAGGCCAGTGCTCTACTGTTGGCACTGAAGTTCATTGAGACTGCACAACATTGGGATTTAACATAAAATCATGTCTTCAAGCACTACAATCTATTAAAACTGATCTTAATCAAACCTTCCACGGATCTGAAACCAATTGTAAATATGTCAAAAACAAGAGGCAATCAGAATAGGATCAGTGCTTAACAAAAAACAAATTACATTAAAAAAATCCTGCTGTTGGGACCAAAAGTTTCTTCTCTTTTAATAACCGGTGGGACCAAGTCGCTTATACATGATGCCGGATAGGCCACTCAAGACTCACACACAAATGTTTACTATCAGGGGAAAACCCCCATATGTGCGTCATGTCAGAGCCCACTGTCTATCAGACATTATATTGGATTGTAATATTTCTACCCCTGTGAGAAAACTCTTTTATTGACACCCTTGAAAAGGTTTTTAACAAAATTAGTCCAAATTTAGCGACTCAGTGACGCTGCTGAATGGGCTTAACTATTGTTTCTCAGGGCATTTCCCTCATTATCAGCCCTATTTAGCATGTGAGGGACTTCCATTGTGTTGTAGTCATGAGGAATAGTCGAGCTGTTACCGCTGGAGTAATGGACCACACATGGTGGAGCTCCTCAGTGTTCTTCACAGAAGCAGCTCTTTCTGGTTCCCTGCCGTCACATGAGAGCCTCCATTGTTCCTCTCTGTCCTCCATTCACAGTGTTGGTGTATGGGCAGAGCTGAGCTGGATTCTTTGTCCTCAGTGTTGGGAAGACTTCCCTCAACCCCCCTCCACTAATCTTTCTGCTCTCCATCTTCAAGTCAACAATAGAGCACTAGCAAACATCTCAGACACTCCAGGAATGTTACTTCCCCTTTGTTGCCCTGAGCGAGCAGTGGAAAGGAGGCATTTCATTTCAGAAGTTAACACTCGAAATGTTGTTTCGTATTCTGAGTCTGAAACAAGCATTTCATTTGTGTTGTCCTCTTTGTAAAGCCAGCAGATGTAGGTGCTTCGAAACATTTTGTGCTGAAACTATTTTTACTATTGTTGATATCAGCGTTAATACTTTTAATTAGTTACTCCCACACTGGAGCAGAACTGTCCATTTTATAAGCTAATTTAGACACTTAAACTTTGTCCTTGTTAAACAGACTGTGCATTTGTGGCACAGGGGGAATCGTTCCCTCCATTTTCAATGTTAATAGATTACAGAAGTGTGTAATGATAAATATAGGAGGTAAGACCCGGAGCGCTGTATGGGATGAAAGAAGCTTCAGATGTTTGCCATGAACACATCTGCTGTTCTGCAACACAATATGCACCACTTACTTTCATACTTGAGTTTCAGCCATAAATCCTCATACACGTGAAAGAGCCATTTCTGGTTAAAACCAAGAACCATTTGATGTGTTGGAGAATTCCCCCCGCTACCCATTTGTCTCACATTGCTTGAGTCTGGATTAATGACTGAAACTACCGTACACCCCCTCTGTTAAAATCACACAAGTCATGATTTTACACATTTCATGTAAACTTAAAAACAATGACTTGAATTAATGTATAATCTAGTAAACATGCAGTTGTATTACTGCAAATGTTTTATTGCTTGTTCCTTGGCGTACATTGGTGGAAATATTAACAAATGTATTTAAATGTCTTTGGAATTAATTTTGTTGTCAGATTGTTAGACTAGATGTACATTGATTCCTGTTGAAGATGTGGTGCGAATCTGAAATAAACTGTTTAATAGAAAAGGGGATGTTAGGTATATAATGCATATTTATATTTCCATTGGACTGCAGTGTTTATGGTACATATCAGTGTTGGGAAAGCTACTTCAAATTATGAGAAGCTAGCAGTACTTTAAATTCAGAATGTGCAATTGGATTGAATTGAACAGTCCGTGATTAGGACATTTATGAAAGAACTCTCGTGTGAACTTTACAACAGGAAGTTCAGGTTTAGACGATATAGCAGACCTTCTTGTTCTCAGGCATGAAGCTGGTGCTAATCAGGAAATACATTTTGTTTAAAAACTTCAAAGACGCACACTGACGATGGGAAACGGCTCCTCTTGACTGATGTTTGTGCTTCTTTAAAGAGGAAATGAAGCACCTCTGGAATTCTCTCTTTCAGCGTGAGGTTCATGCTCGTGCGTCCGGTCGTCCACATGAATGTAGGAACTCATTTGTCAAGGAGCGATCGTGGTTTCTTCTGAAGTGCTCACTTACCACTCCCTCAGCTGAAGTGGCCCGTTTTTTTCAATGTTAGAATACTTTCTCCTCTTCCAGGTTAACGTGCGGAGTCAAGTAGAAGACAGAAGGTTGAATTCTCTGAAGAGTGTAAACACTGTGACTCTATGACACAGCTCGTTTTAGTTGCACAGAAAAGACACACACAACATTTTCGTTTTCATCATAATTACAATTAATGCATGTTTTGTGAATTCATACTTCAGATTTATTGACCAGTTACAGTATATCCTGAAATCACAGTTAACATGCCTTATTGCCCGGCTGTTTGAAATCCTCTATTCTGATTGGTCAAATGTGCCATCCAGCAGTCTGATATTTCTGAATAACAAGCGCACATCAGGGAATTAAGTGATATCGGACCGGTCATCCGGGTATTGCGAGTCATCTTTCCAACATCTCGTATCACTCTGCAATATCTACAGGTAAGATAATACAATACTTTCAACTAAAATCAGTGTCTCATGTCCATTAATTATTTGGTTAGTAGCTGTGTAATAAGTGGGATAATGTACAGTCAGCAAGTCATTATTGCAAAATAAACTAATACTCCACTTCACGTTCAGGGTCCTAATCACCCTGTCATGGTTTATTTTGCGATAACAACCGGCTGACAGTACTTATCCCTTATGAATCAATCAGATATCACTGATATAATATACACTATATACCTAAATTGTACAATACACAATCTACAATACAATGCAATATATTTAACAATAATACATAATTCAGTGCAATAATTTTAGTCATGACGTTTGTTTATGAGAGTTCCTCATGGATCAGCAGTGCGTTGTGTTTTAAGAACAGACTCTTTCCACATGAACTGCAGTAAAATGCAATTATAAAGATGAGTGTGTTATGTGTATCTCACAGTGTAGTGTTTGAGGTGCTCGCTCTGCCCTGACTTGAGAATTTGATTCAAGCAGACTGTGCAGATGGCAGAAATTTAGCCCAGAGTATTATTGATTGATGTCTCAGGCGGTGAGGATGAGGAGGGCAGGACTCCTTTCTGATGGGGTTCCCCTCGTTGTGGTTGTCTACAAACGTAACCATACATCTCTGCTGTTCTGATTCACTGAAAACACATGATGAGGTTTATATTGGATGAATTTTTACATTATTTAGACTTTCAGTTGGAGATCTGCCCTGCAGAATAACACCTTATAGACCAGTCTAAGCTGGTGTCTATGGCTGGTCAGGCTGGTCTGGTTTGGTGCTTTTAGAGGGCTTTTGGGCACTGGTCAGCGGTCAGGAATGGGCACACCAGCTGAACACCAGCTCAGCAAGGCTGGGAGACCAACTCAAACCAGCTTGGACCGGTTTAAGCTGTTTTTCAGATGGATAGTGTCTCTCTTTGTGGTCCCACGATGATTGAAATGTCAATTGTGAAATCAAGTGGCTATAAAACGTGATTGCTTACCAGGATGGTGGTGTGGTTTGTGTGATTGTGCGGCTATAAAGTCTAAAATGCGTAAATGAGCTCCTTTTATAAAAATGCAAATTGACACCATGTGGAAGACAAAGTATTTAAAAACAGTTAAGTGGCTGCTTGGGTTCCTTTTCAGAATGTTTACGGGATCACCAGATGCTTTCGTCTCACGCAATAGCACTAAATATATTTTGGTAACTTTTGAATTAATGTCTCGCCTTGAGGGTAGAAAGACGAAGCAGATCTTGTTTTATTGCAAACATTCACCCCCCCCACCCAATTTTCCACTCAGATTTCTTTAAGAAAATCCTTAGTTTGCTTAAAAAGTCCCCACACTGAATGAAACAATTTGGATTGTTCTCTGGAAGTTTCATGGGAGCTGGACATGTCATTTAAGGGTGATGTGAGTAATTTCTTCAATGTTTAATGTTTACTTACACAGCTTAATGTGCAAAGACTGTTTGGAAGCCATTCAAAAGCTGATTGTCCAGAAAATAGTATAAACTGTGTCTCTGTTCTGTAATCAGAACATTTCTCTATTGGTTTGAGCATCATGATCAGCCCGACACAACTACATTGACCAATAGCGTTATTCTGGTGCGGGACACTCTGTTTGTTTGAACAGTGGCAGACGGGATGAAGTCGGAAAACTGTCAGAAAACCATAATTATTGAGTCACGTGGCGCCATGCGAGGGTCGGACGTGTGAACTACGAGCTCTGCACACTTTGCTAGTTTTTAATTCTTTTTGTATCATAAACTAGTGAGATTCAATACACCCTGCTAAATATCTGTTCTTTGAAGTCAACATGTCAAAGAATTCAAAATCATCGAGCTCTGGCGATTTTAAAAGACGCTTATGTACTCAAGCTGATACCTCAGATAGGCCCGCAGACCAGGGTCTCGGTTTGGATGGTGCGACAGGAGAAATTCAGCGGCAAATGGCGAGCATGTCTGTAATGCTGGCAAAAGTCGTAGCGGACCTGGAGGATCTTGCTGTAATGCATCGATTGATTATGGCGATGGAGGCAAAATTCTCTGAGTTGGTTAAAAAAATCGAGGATGTTGAGAGACGGATCGATTATCTGGAGTCATCGGTGAGGGAATTAGCTGCTAATCCTCTAGCAACCAAGATAGACTTGGAACGCGTTTGGGATTTGGAAAATCGTAATTGACGAAACAATGTCTGAATTGTTGGAATGGTTATTTCTTTTCTTAAGCGTAAGAAATATGATAAAGTGTTTCTTCAAGAAATGCATCTTTCCCCACAGGAAGATGAAAAATTTGGGAAGATATGGGGTGGTCATGTTTTCTTTAGTGCTGGGTCAAGTAAGAGCAGGGGAGTCATTACATTGATAAGTAAACATCTACGATTCAAATGTCTCAAACAGATTAAAGATAAATTAGGGAGAGTCATATTTGTTTTAGCAGAAATTCAGGGGCAAAGGTTGATTTTTGCTAATATTTACGCACCTAACGCTGATGATCAGGGCTTTTTTATAGCTCTTGAAAGTATGTTGCAAGCCGCTGGCACCCCTCATGATATAATATTGGGAGGAGACTTTAACCTTTTGATGGACTCCATTAGGGCTGCACAAGTAATCGAAAAACTAATCGCAATTACGATTACAGCTACCAAGATTATGTAATCGTGAAAACCGAAGATTACAGCGTTCAGTTTAAATCTGCTTCTGTTGCGTCAATGGTTTCTATTTACGTGTTTTTGCAGCGGTTGAGTATTCTAACCAATCACTAACATGTCCGTTGAGCAATGAAATGGCAATGGCCGATCAGAGCCGCTTAAAATAGTCCTCCGTCCCATCAGTAATGACAACTGATCCTAATGCGCAAGTTTAAACCGTCTGAATGCCCAGCTGCTGTATGTTCCACCTCTGTTCGCGGTGGCACACGGAAATTAATACTGAAGAAACATCACCTGACACTCGAAAAGAAGCTGTAGAATAAGAGCGAAAAGCACTTTGGAATTATTTTGGATTCATTGCATGTTGTACCACTCGCTTTGAACGTAGATGTTAAATACACTGCAAATGCAACATGACAAAAATAAAATGCTCCCGTTCTAATCAAGGCACAGACGCGGTGTAAATAATTGATTTATGATGCTGATTAGACAGCTTTGTTTTTAACGAGAGCATTAGTGAGAGTGCAGAACTTTATGCGCAGCTGAGCTCGTGTTGAAATGCAGATCTGAAATCTGCAGTGAGTGACAGCAGTCATTGTAATGGGACAGTTTGTCATGTTGCTCGATTTATGTGTACAATTTATTAAAAATGTAATAACAGTTTTGTTTTGTCATGTTAATAAGTAGGCCAATGTGAATTTGATTTGTACAAAACAGCAATAAAGTAATTCAGCTTAACTGTTCTAAGTGTGTTTTGGAGGTGTTGCCAACATAAAGAATATGGCATGAATAGCATATTTCAGGAATCACCGTCATTGTTATCACGTCTGCTGTATTAAGACCCATTTGCCACGCAGCTGGTATTAGTAGAGTTAACATTTTCACGAATCGCACGAACTCCGATCGCAAATGACTGTTTTTAATTTACAAAGTGCAACCACTAAGTCCAAAAATGATCTAACAATGATCTTACATGAACAAGATCACCATTGAAGATCTAACGGGATGAATGGTCCCGTCTCTTACTGAACACAGTAACTTGGTCAATTTAAATCGGCTGTTAATAAGTTTGAATATTGAATATTGATGTCATATTATTTAATGTACTTGGATTAATAATTTAAGCAGTAATTTAGCAATAATTTAATTTATTCTATACCATAGATATCCATTTCAAATCATTTTTATTTGGCCTAACATTAACAAACATTATTACAATATTTAATGCTTAAAAGATGTTTAAAAGAAACTGGAGCACAGCTCATATCCACCATTGAAATCTGCAACTCTGAAGAACCGCACGGTTGCTTACTTTGTGACGTCACAGTATTTAAATATTTTAATCGACGTTAATAATCGCGATTACAATATCAAGGGCAATAATCAACAATTATGATTTTTGCTATAATTGTGCAGGATTCAGTCCTTGATCATAGTGAAGCAAAAGTGTGTAAGCCTCCTAGAGCAACATTGATGCTTCACAGGATGTGTAAAAATCTTGGTCTTGTAGATATTTGGAGACTTTTGAACTCATCTGGTAGGGACTATACATTTTTTTTCATCAGTTGAATATATTTATTCTAGAATATATATATATATATACATATATATATATATCTAAGTCCCTCACACCCCCCTAAAGCGGCAGATACTCTGGGAGAGGTGATTACTGCGTTTGGAAGAGGTCATGAGGCATCAGTGTATTACTCCCTGTTAATTCAGAGTCTGGGGGACGGAACTTTAACTTCTATCAAGAGATTATGGGAGAAAGATTTGGGCTAGGATTCTAAAAAACAGCAAGTCTGCATCTAGAGATGCAAGGGTGTGTCTTGTGCAATTTAAGATTTTACATCGATTCTGTTGGACCCCCTCTAGATTGTATAGGCTTGGTGTTAAAGACACACCCACCTGCTGGCGATGCCAATCAGAAGATGGAGACACAACCCATGTTTTTTGGGGGTGTGTTAAGATTCAAGACTTTTGGTTGAAAGTTCAGAGTTTTATATGTGATGTTTTGAGCACTCAAATTTTACTTTGTCCCAGACTCTGTATTTTGGGCGATGGGGCGGTCATAAATTTGGGGGATAATCACATTAAAAATTGGGTTCTGACCAGTATCATGATCGGCAGGCAAAACATTTTAAGGGGATGGAAGTTGGATGGAGCACCCTCGTTTTTGGAGTGGTGTGTGGAAATGGGGAGTGTAGCTGCTTTTGAGGAAGTGGTTAGTAGAAGGCTGGGGTTTTGGGACTTATTTGTTAAGAAATGGGGCAATTAATTAGTGTTTTTGGGTGGACTCTCAGGGAGGGGATGTGGAGAGTGTAGTTTAGTTTAATTATGTATGTTTATTATATTTTCTTTTTTGTTTTCTGTTTTTTTATTTTTTGGATGTGTGTGTGTGTGTGTGTGTGTGTGTGTTGTTATGTGGGACCACAGGGGTGTTTGTTGGGGGTCAGGGTGAGGTTGGTGAATGGGGAGGGATATAAGTGCGGTTTGAATGTGAAATGTTGATTCGTTGTAAATGTGATGGGTTTTTCTTTGTGGTGTATATATGAATCAATAAAAAATGTTAATTACAAGAAAACCATAATTATTTCACTAATTTTGCTCCAGTAGAAATTAAACACACTTCAGCTAATATTTGATGTGAACTTTTTATTGTTTTTAAAACTGCTTGTGAAAAAGCACACTCTTATCTTAGACATTAGCACTCATCATGTTCTCCTCCACAGTTGTCAAAATAAAAGCTTCGTCTTCTACAGAAAGACTGCTGGATCACCAGTAATCCGTAATAAATTCTCCCTGATTACCAGACCTTGACCAGTCTTTCCCCACAGGCCTTGTGTGATTTACAAATGACATGTTGTAAACGGTTCTGACATTTTTAGAACAAAGTACGTAAGATCTGCCTCTAGATTTAGAGTTGTGTTTACAGACTGGCCTGTGATTTATTTAAAGATGTTGCAGATTAGAAAGACAAGATATTGAATCTGTTTTGTGTGGAGTGTTTTTTTTTTTTTTTTAAATCGAGCACAAGAGTGCCTGCACACTTGTTTAGCTGTCTTGGTTCTGGAAGTATTTTCTTCATTCATTTTTTTCCCAATAGGGATTTAATAGAAGCCTTTTATTTTGGTCACACATTATACATACATACAGTGAAATGTCTTTGTTTTCACATATCCCAGCTAAGCTGGGGTCAAAGTGCAGGGTCAGCCATGATACAGCGCCCCTGGAGCAGATAGGGTCAAGGGCCTTGCTCAAGAGCCCAACAGTGGCATCTTGGCGGTGCTGGGGCTTGAACCCTCAATCTCCTGGTCAGTAACACAGAGCCTTAACCACTGAGCCACCACTGCCTAATAAACTCTAATAAAATCCTCCATAAAAGAGTTGTGCATCATGAACCAAACCAGCCAGCTCTGAGGTGAATCACAATATTACAAACTTTCATTTGAAGCAACAACAAACAAAAAAATGTATCTGAAAATCAGACAAAAATACAAAGGTACAAAACAAGTTAGAGCTCACAGTAGGTCTGTCTTTAAAGGTTTATTAGTTCATATGTATTATTATTATTGCTAGTAATACATTCACTTATGGAAAAAAGAAGATATTTTTACAGATTGTGCTCTGTACCAGTACCAATTATTTGTGTCTGATAACCAACATGCAGAATTGACTTTATTTATGCCTTTAACACAATAACAAATAATGGATTCAAATGTATTAAGTTTGGATTACAACAGTAAAATGCATAATAATAATTATTATTATTATTATAGCATTATATTTATGCAGTTTTGTATAAACAATTGAGTAATAAATGCAAACAATAGATTCAATAATTAAATTACTAATGAGGGGACATTATTTATCGGTAGACCGGACATTGATGAACCAATAACTGATTATTTAGAAAAGCGTGAATTTTGTTACAAACAATTGGTCAATCTGATTATCAGTCTGTCTCTAGAGAAGATTAATGAAAGCAGGAAGTGTTCTTCTGCACAAAGGGGTCATGGTCACTGGTCCTGTATGTCCTGTAGGGGGTCTTGCTGTGATTTCACACACACAGAGTCGACAGATGTACCTGCAGTCATGAGTCTAGACCCCTAATGTGAAGCTAATAATGTGTGTGTGCTTGAGAGAGACTGTGATTGTGTCTAATGAGATCACACTGTGCAGCATCATGAAACATCCTCAGTGATTGTGTAATTAATGTCAAACATGTGGAATCACACACGGACATGTGCGCTGTGCTCCAGCGAGCTCATTATCGGAGGAGAACTGTTGATTGGTGTCAGAGCGTATTGTAAATGTAAAGAAGATAGTGTTTTGATATTGCTTCAAGTAGTGATGAGCATGAGTACTCTGATACTTGGAAATGACAGCAATGAAAACAATATTTGCATGTTTTGTTTGATATATTTCAGTATTGTTTATGGTGGTGTTTCAGGTGGTACTTTTCGGTTTGACTGGTTGGGGCAGAAACTGCGCTCTACAAGACTGTTGGAGTGGATTAGGGGGCGTTCACACAGGATGAGCTCTTGCTTTTACAAACTGTTGATTGAGCACAACTGATGGAGTGGAATTGAGCAGTTTATAAAAGATGATAAAGTAATTAAAACTTGTAATATAATGTGGTGCACGTAGGGTGACCAGATTTAGAAAGTCTCAAACTAGGACGGGACTGCAATATATATATATATATATACTAGGGGTGTAAAAATATATGTATCGTATTGTATCGTACGATGCGACTCTCACTATACAATGTCATATGTGTCGTACAATACATAAACACATAATAGTGTAATTAAAACCAAGCAGTGCAACACTGAGAGCTGCGGAAGAGTCTCTGGATTTGCCAGACAATGGTGTCATGTCCCGGTGCTACAGTACATCAAACACGTCGTTTTATTTACGCCGAGATCACTGCGCAAATCGGTGGATTTGTGATGCAGAAACAGCAGCAGCGAGTTTAACAGCTGCCTCTCCGTCCATAAGTAACAAAATCAAGCTTATTTAAAAATCTGACAACGTAAGAAACCCGCGATTACATGACACTTATTATTCTCTGGTTTTGACGTCGAAATATGAGTGAGGAGTGGTGGTGGTGTAGTGGGCTAAAGCACATAACTGGTAATCAGAAGGTTGCTGGTTCAATCCCCACAGTCATCACCATTGTGTCCTTGAGCAAGGCACTTAACTGCAGGTTGCTCCAGGGGGATTATCCCTGTAATAAGTGCACTGTAAGTCGCTTTGGATAAAAGTGTCTGTCAAATGCATAAATGTAAAATATAAACAGGTATGAGTACAACACTTGCACACGTTATAAGCCAGTAATAATGCCAGTAAAATTTACATGCAACATGAAACCAGAGGAAGAGGGCAAAAAAATAAAAATACACGTGCTGATCAGTTTTTGTTTTAAGCCGTTAAATAATATTGGATTATGTGAATACTGTATATTGTAAAACCAGAGGACAGGTTCCTCTCGAGTTTTTTTTTTCACTACTAAATAACACTGAAAGGAGTTTTTCCTTGCACAGTCACTTCAGTTTGTTCACAGGGGGCTTTCAGACAACAAGGCATGATTTTCTATAAAGCTGCTTTAAAACGATGTGTATTGTGAAAAGTGCTATACAAATATAAACTAGTGTAGACAAATTTATCATTCGTATTAAATCAAACAAAATAAATGCAGTGCTGTTGTTTATGTTATTTTATTATAGAGCTCTGCTTTTTGTTGACAATGTCAGACACTTTTGTGTAATTTATGAATTAAAAGACATTGATGTCAAATCCTTGAATAAATCTGAGCAAAGCATTTGTGGGCGCTGTTTTTTTTTAACCGTATTGTATTGTGTGGTGAAATGTGTGTATTATTACATGCCTAATATATATGTATATATATTGCAGAAAGTTTAAATGAACATGCAATGCAACATAATAGCTTCCCTTTCCTGCAAACGATACCAGACACTATAACTAGAAGCACATCGAGGATATTTAATGTCAAAGAAAAACAATCAGTGAACCTAACAGCTGAAACCGGGACATAATTACATTTTTCAGAGAATTGTCGGGACACACCTTGTAAAACCGGGACTCTCTGGTTGTTTGGTAAACTGGGACGTCTGGTCCCCCTAGGTGCTCATGGCATGAGATGCTGAAAGTAACAGTGAAATGTGATGCAATGGCCAGATATGTTCGGCTTGGGATCGATTCCTTTTTCATGCATCAATAATCAGAACATTTTTTCAGAAGACTATCAATGTGGCACCTGCACCGCATCAACTGTGCCTTGTCTGCTTCTTGTCCAGTGTGCGACCGGCTTCAGTAAATGTTATATCACCCCCTTGTGGTCTCCCAAAGCTATTACAGCAGACTTCATTAAACTGAAGGCCAACTGACAGAAAATGCTAAAGCACAGAAATTGGGCTTCTAATTTTAATATCGGCTTATGTTAATATATTGATGCCTCAAGAACGTATAGAAAAAATAACTTGCCAATCAATAATTTATATATCGATATTTTATGACATTCCGAAAATATATCCATGAAACACATTGAACCATTAGAAGTCTATTAAAGTAAACTAAGTAAGTGTGTGTGTGTGTGTGTGTGTGTAGTTCTTGGGGTGTCACACATGTTCCTCTCTGTCAGACCTCTGCATTCCTTCTCATAGTTCTCATTCATCCAAAGTCAGTCCATGTGCTTCCTCTTCCCACGTTCTTCTGTGGGTCATCAAAAGCCGCTGGAATGATTAAACAGCCCGTCGGTGGTCAGGATGAGACTTGCACGCAAACACACCGACCAGCCTCCCACTCAGTCTCTGTGTCTCTCTTCATGTGAAGACAATCATGCAGGAATAAAGTGCAGCTGATTTATGACAGAGGAGCTCCAGCCGGACAACAGTGTCCCGTTGAGAGTCAGAGAGTGAGCTGCATGTTCAAACACACTCAAACTCAATAAACCTTATTTAGAGGAGGATTCACAGACTGTGAAGTGTTTGTTAGATCAGGATAATTGATATTGGATTGATGAGAGTTTGAAAATGAACTTTTAGCAGATACTTTGTATGCATTTAAAATTGACATTCTTGCTGCGGAAGAAAAAGAAAACTGACTAAAACTATTGATAACTCATCTCGCTCTCAGAGACGTATCTAAACTTGTGCCCAATAGAATGCTTTGAATAATGAGAATGTCCCGCCCCCGAACACCGCCTGCAACAGACTAGCAACAGTGAAGAATAAATGATGGTTAACACTTGTTTGAAATGAACAAGTAAACAAAACTCTTGATGCAAACGTATTCCAGAAGTTTAACTACATTTAATTGTGAGTGGCTTGTATCTGAGTAAATGACCTGATGAAAGTAGCGTTCATTACACCGGTGGTTGTTGTCATGAGTGATCCGGTATGTGACAGTGTTTGTTTTACTGTATAAGTGATGAACACACAGTCTCTGATCTCACTGCAGATCATGTTCTTCAACACAACATTTGTTTGATGTCTTTTCAGAAAATCCCTGTTGAACACATTTGTAACTTTTATGTGAGATGTATCAGGTGTCAACACTGATGACAAACAGGTGACTGATTCTGCAGTCTGAAGTGTGGACACGACGACACACACGTGTCACTGTATGATCCACAGGAAATGAGCTGAGAGACAGTGTTTGTGTACACTTTTAAGCCGTAATTGATTAGATTGACTCATAAAGATCAAACTATTCTCTCGTTGTTTTGTTTTTGTTGGTTTGGTTGTTGTTCACACTAGTAAAGGTCAGATCTCATGAAACCTGTCAAGCACTTGTTTAGCTCATATTTCACCCCAAAACAAAATGAAGCCAGTTGTATGGCCATTCAGATTTTTACATTATGTTCAGACAAGCACACACCCCAATTCCCATTACTATACTACAGCAAAACTGCATTACAGACATCATCACATTATACATCTCTTTATACTGGAATATTCTACAGATTTAATGAAGATCTAATGAGAATACTGACTAACATTCAAGAGAATCACAAACACATCTGGACACATTATAGTAATAATATATATATATATATGTTAAATGGTATATTTTCAGATATCCATCTTTTGTCCAAATTTACAGATGTCCCTTTGGGCAGGGCCAGTATTTTTGCTTTAATAAGAGATGAAAGTGAATGTATGACAGACGATCATCTGC